>NW_004949103.1:14680753-14682275 GCF_000317375.1 Microtus ochrogaster
AAAATCTGGATGTGTTACACTTTGTAGAATTTGGAAAATTAAAATACGTGTACCACATTATTGACACATATTCAAGTTTTCAATGGGAAACTGCTTTGAGTTTAGAAAATGCTGATTCGATAATCACACATTCACTAGAAGTTATGGGCATCATGGATGTACCTGCACAAATAAAGACAGACAATTGTCCAGTGTATGTCTCTATGAAACAGTTTTTTGCTTCTTATAACATAAAGCATTTTACAGGTATAACACAACAATACTACAGGTCGGTCGTTTATAGAAAGATCAAATTGAAGTATAAAGGATATGCTAAACAAACAGAAAGGGATTAAAAGTACTTCCAGAAATAGATTGCATAGTGCTTTATTAAGCTTGAATTTTCTAAATGCTAATGAGAAAAGAAAACTGCCTGCAGAGAGACATTGGATATTAAAAAAAACTTGTGAATTAAATCAGCCAGTGTATTTCAAGGATATGTTGACCTCAGAATAGAAACCAGGAGCTGTGCTCTGTTGGAGAAGGGTTTCCATTCTTTTTTTCCATAGGAGAGGGAAAGATATGGATACCATCAAAATTAATAAACATACAGTTTAAAAAAGAAAAACCTCTCCATAGAGAGAAATGATAGCTTATCCATAGAGGTAACAATCTTATAGGAGGTAAGGAAATGCATAAGGGTTGGGACAGGGTTCTATTCTTGTCTTTGCAGAAAATTACCAATCTTCAAAAAGTCAAGACACCTTGGAAATCTATATTCCTAAAGAAGAAATGATAGCTATCCAGAAAGAATCACCAAGCAAAGAGAAATCTGACTTATGACACCAATATCCTCTGAAGGGTAAGATAGCAATACCTAAACATACTAAACTACACATAATAGTAGTCAAAAATTATTAAAATTCAAAACTGGGTTTGGAGTTGGATGGTGGCTATTCTTATCTAATTCCAACAAGCTGTTAAAAGAAGAATTCAGTTTCTGGCTCATATTAGAATATAACTGGTGTGGGACAAAATGAAAAAAAAAATCTAGGACTAGTATTAACAAAACTCTGCTTTCACAAAATTTTAATTCTCTCCACACCTATTTTTGTCTCTCTGGTAACTTTTGTTGAATATATGTCTATATGAATATTGTTTAAGTTTTCCAGAGTAAACAGTAAATTTTTCTGCAGTAATCTTTGAAGTTTCTAGGAAGAAGATGGGGCTCCACAATGATTCCAACTGGTTGATATGATGTTGTTATGTTAATAGCACCACTTTAAGACCACTTTTGAATTATGAAATGGTTCAAGATAGTTCCAAATTGGCTGAGATAGTGTACTGTCTTACAATGTTCTGGACAGAACTTCAAATAAGAACATCAGAATAACCCTATTGACTACTCAGAGACTATTTGCAATTATACCAGGCAGTAATCTTGAAACTTAGACATCATTTTAGTTTTTACACAATCTATAGAAATAGCATTGCTCCCACAACAACTGGAATTAATTCTAGAAAATGATGTACCCTCTCCCAA
>NW_004949103.1:14682760-14683325 GCF_000317375.1 Microtus ochrogaster
TACAGATCAATAGTTACCCATGTTTGAAATACTTATAATTAGACTAATCAGGTTCTTTAAATGCATAGAGATTGCATTCCACATAGATACATAATCTTCAAACACTTCAAAGATAGAATATGGCATTTAAATAACTTTAAATTTTTTTGATGTGAGACATAATTGCTCCTGGCAGCACCAATCTATTCCCAAGAGAAGATTTATCATTGAAGACACTACACTTAGAGCTTGTTTTCTTCTTGGCAAAACTGGCCTTGGGGTGAAGAACTGCCCCTGCCTTGACTTCCGACAAAATGGACAGTGTCCAGAGTGAACAAGCAGGATACAAGCAAAAAGACTGTCAGACCTTTCCAGGACAGGGTAGAGGTTTTTCAAAGTTTCCTGACTCTGAAGAAGGTCTATCGGTTATTCAAGACCTTAGCCAAAGTTTGTTGCCCCAGTGTTGAAAATGAGACCTTGAGTGATTGCCCAGGTAGCCAGTTGTCTCTGTCATTTCTTGTACCATTTGGAAGTTGTTTGATTGATTGTACTTCTTGTTTACTCAAGTAATATTATTTCCCTTCTC
>NW_004949103.1:14683995-14723007 GCF_000317375.1 Microtus ochrogaster
TGGGTGTGGTCTCGTGTACTATAAATGCAGATAAAAAGTTTGCATGGGTGTCTTGGCTGTTGGATTTGGCTCCAGTTCCCAGTGAATACAGGGGACTGAAGATTACTATTCTTTTTGTGAGTTTATCCCCAGATAAACAAACCCTTGTTATACTCCATTTTACAGGCTATTGTGGAACTCTTTTGTACACCAAAAGTCTATCTTGTTGATTTTCTCAAAGTACCAACTCTTTGTTTTGATTCTTTGTATTGCCTTTTTTGTTTCTATTTTATTGATTTCAGCCCATAATTTAATTATTTCTTGGCATGTATCCATTATTTCCTGTCACCTACCCATTTCTTCCTCCAGTTGGTGCAGGCAGTGTCTTTGCCTCAACTTAGTCCAACTCTTGTAGTCAGTATCTGTCTCCTGGATTTTATCTTGGACTGATTATTGCAGTTGCTGTCTGTATCTCAGAGAGCTGCTGTTGGGTCTCTTTGTACAGTCATTGTCTGTGTCTCAGGAAGACCATGAGGGATGGGTGGATTTGGGGGAGCAGAGTGAGACTTTTAGATTACATGGTCCAATGCAGCATGCAAGGAGTGTTGTGTCAGCCTGCCTGAAGCAGGCTTGCCTTCGGCCTAGCTAGTACAGCTGAGATGGGTGGAGAAGGATCTGGAGTTTTGCTGGGGGGTGGGCTAGGACCTAGAGACTGAATTGTCCAGTTGAGGGGTTCCTCACTCAACTCTTAGTCTGCTCTGTGCAGTAGCTGTTTGTATCCCAGAGAGCTGCTGAGGATGTGGGGGATGGATGGATCAGGTTTTGAGTTATGTAGTTCTTATTCTGAAAGAAAGGTTGCAACCTATGGTCTTCATGTTTGAGTATATTGTGCAGGCTCTGTGAAACTCTGTGACACACAGTCCTTTTTCTGTTTGCAAAATAAGTGTGGATTCTTCTTCATTAGAAAAGGGAAGTTAAGTGAGACTTCAATATTAGTTATTTTGATACTAGATGTATCTCCAGTGTGACCATTTTTCCAACTTCTCTTCCTCTTTTCCTCAATTTGTAATCATTCTGCCTACAAAAAGTCTAACTTCTAAATAACACACAAGTTGAATGATTGAAATGTTGTTTGTGTCTTCACTCAGTGAAGAGAGGAATAGCAGCCATGGTGCAGAGAGACAACATAATTGAAATATTTGAGAATGTTTTGCTCCTAGGAAAAGCCATCTCAAAGGAAATAATGAGTGAAATACTCAAGCTAAATCTTAGCATCAGTCAGAAGTCACCCATGTAATCAATCCCTTTTTCCTCTACCCATTCATACTTTTCCATTTGATGCTACTACTCTCAGTCTACTGCTTATCTCTCTGTGTGCTCCTGAATCTTAAGAGGTCAATCTTATGACTAGATATGGTTGTTCTGTGCTTGGGCTTCTAAAGCCAATGGATTCAGTTGCACTCATAAATCTAATTACTTTCATAGAATAATATTAGTGTAAGTTTGGAATTACAGAGCTAAACACTACAGATTAGAGGACTAATAAACATTAAAAATTTGCTTGCACTGGTTCTGTAAATTGCTAGAGTGACTTGGCTCTGCTGAGGATCCTTAATAGGTTAAAGATCAATCACTTATGACTATGTCCTCCCATGACACAAAGAAGGCAAGAGAGATCTTTGGGATCCAGTTTATAAGGACACTTTATTGGATTTTCATTCTACAATAGAATATCTGATGCGGGACATTAGAGCAAGTATTTATTTTCACTATTCTAGAAACTGAGGAGTGCAAGATCAAGGCAAGAGAAAAGTTTACTGTCTATTGATAGCATTTTTCTGTCGAAGATGGGGGTTTAATGCTTCATCAGCTGGAAAACAAGTGGTGCATCCCAATGTGGTAGAAATAAGTCGACAGAGAAGGACCAATGCTTCAATGGACTCTTGTTAGTAGGACTCCTAACCCCATTCATGAAGGAGGAGTCTTAACTGCCTTTTGTATCTCAAAGACTTTACCTCATAATATTAGCATGGTAATAATCCCCTTTGGTGGGGATTGTACATATCAGATACTAAGCCCATTCATGAGGGTTACACCTTCATAATCCACTTGTTTTTCAAAGACCTTGTGTGCTAACATCAAAAGCATAGCTATTAGGTTATCAATATAAGGATAATAGGGTACACATGCTCCATGGAGAGCATCTGTCATAAGTAGTTCTACTCTAGCTATTGGGAATAAACTGTAAAGAGGATGAAACCATTCTACTCTCATAAAATCAACTTTATTTCAGCAAGTATCATTTATCTCAAAGGAACTAACTGGGAATGGCATTCAATTTCATCAACATGTTGAGCTAAGGACCAGTGCCAATTCCATCTCTTATACCCAGCACTTTATCCCAAACATTGATTTATGACAATTAATCAAATATTATCATCCTAGACAGTGAGTTTGGCTCCACAGGTCCTTAGTGTCTTGTTCTGTAGTAAAATTTCCTTAGAAAGCAGATTGGCCATACGCAGTCTCCAAACCATGCTTGCTAGCACTTTAGTTTTGAATAATTTTCATACGTATTTTGTGTCACAGTTTCCTCATCTGTTATATAGAGATAATAATAATACCCACTTCATAGAGTTCTAATGACACAGACACTGGAACATGATTGTTAAGGGGATAAAGGATGAAGCTTTCTGTGTTAGTCCCAATGTATCTACAGTCTTTTAAATATTTTATAAATATTAAACCATGCAAGTTTCTAACAGCTCTATGAGAAAAATTTCCATAGGAAAGATAAAATGAGGAACTAAACCCAGAAATAACTGAGAAACATTGTGAGGTTAGGATTCAAATGCAGATATTCTGGACCCAAAACAATGAGTTTTCAAAACAGGAATGCTTTAGAGGCAGATGCTCAGGAGTTTGACATGTTTTATTTTGTTTTGTTTTGTTTTTCCAGAGTTTGATGAGCTTTTATGTTAATTTTCAGGCCGTCAAGAAAGAAACGGAAGAATGTCATTATCACTGACCCCACAGTAGTTTCCAAATCTCAGTTTTTTATAGAAACCAAGTTATAAGTTCTCATTTCCCAGATGCTCTTCAGCAGACTTGATTGAACACGGCCTCCAAACTCTTCAAATCTGCAAAATTCCATCCATGTTACAGAATTATAAATAAGATTTGTAAAGCCAGCCTTGGTCTGTCCTTCAATCCCAGCAATTGGGAAGTCGAAACAGAGCATCAGGAGTTCAAGGTCATCCTCAGCTGCATAGTCAACCCAAGGCTCTCAGATTACATCAACATCCTCTCTCAAGAGGAGCAGGACTGAGCCAGGGACCTGGGCCAGAGCGGGCCTGGGACAGTGAACTCCATGGAAGCAGGAGTGGATCCAGACAAGGAACATTTGTGGAGGCATGACTGAGCCAGTGACCTGGGCTGGAGCAGGCCTGGGGCAGCAAACTCTACAGAACAGGACTGAGCAAGTGACCTATGCCAGAGCAGGCTTGAGCAGAGAAATCCACATGAGTGGGAGTGGATCCAGACCAGGGACATTTATGGAAAAAGGACTGAGATAGTGACATAAGTCAGAGTAGATCTAAGACAGTGAACTCCACAGGAGCAGAAACAGAGGAGCAATTGCTGAGGGAGTGGTTCAGAGCCAGAGACCTCTGAGGACTCAGGCATGAATCTGGGACACACAAGGGTGTAGGCACGATCCAGAGACCTCTGTGTGTTCAGGAGTGAGTCTGGGGCCTTTGATGGAGTAGATTGGAGCCAGAACCCCTGTAGTTCCAGGCATGAGTCTGTGACCTCTGACAAACTAGGCCTGAGCCAGGACCTCTGCAGGGCCAGGCATGAGTCCAGGATTTCTGAGGGAACAGGCAGAAACCAGAAACCTCTGCAGGTCTGGGAATGAGTCTGGGACCTCTGAGGAAATAGACCTGAGCCACGTGCTCTGCAGGCCTAGGCACACCCTAGTCTGGGAAATCCAAGGGTGTAGATTTTAGCAAGAGACTTTGGCAGAACCAACCCCAAACAAGGGACCTCCACAAGAGCAAATTCAGACCAGGGAAATTTACAGAAACAGGTCTGAGCTGGCAACCTAGGCCAGAGCAGGCCTTAGATAGCAAACTCTACAGGAGCAGAGCAAACCCTGGGAGTGCTGAGTGACCTCCAGGAACATGGATTGACCAATGGAGTAACTGGAACCGTGGCACTGACTGCACCATGAGGAGCAGCCATTTGAACCTTGAGTCCACTGGCATGTAGAAGATTGATTACCAGACTCAAAGACAGCACCAGCTACACCAATTAGAGGAAAAGATGGGTAGACAAGGTAAGAACACATGCAATACCACAAAGAGCAACACAACACCAGTAAAATCTAGTACCTTACAACAGCAAGACTAAAACAACCAAATATAAATGAAGCAGAAAAAAATGACCTAATAAATAACTTTAGAAGAATGTTTGAGGCCCTCAAAGAAGAAATGAGAAAATCCTTTAAAGAAATGGAAGAAACGGAAAACAAAAAATTGGAATAGATCAACAAATCACTTGAAGAAAATCAAGAAAAATCAACCAAACATATGAAAGAAACTATTCAAGACTTGAAAACTAGAATAGAGACAATAAAGGAAACACAAGCTGAGGGAATCATAGAAACAGAAATCATGAGAAATCAGGAACCATACATGCAAGCATAAACAGCAGAACACAAGAGATGGAAGAGAGAATTTCAAGTGCTGAAGATACAATAAAGGAAATGTATTCATCAGGAAAGTGCATAACACTAAATGCCTACATAAAGAAGCTGGAAAACTTCCACACTAGAGAATTAACAGAACATTTAAAAAACTTTAGAACAAAAATAAGCAAACATACCCAAGAGAATTAGATGGCAGGAAATAATCAAATTGAGAGCTGAAATCAACAAAATAGAAACAAAGACAACAATACAAAGAATCAATGAGACAAAGAGTTGGTTCTTCAAGAAAATCAACAAACCTTTATCCAAAGTAACCAAAAGGCAGAGAGAAAATGTCCAAATTAACAAAATCAGAAATGAAAAGAGGGACACAACAACACACATAGAGGAAATCTAGAGAATAGAGAATCATCAGGTCATATTTTAAAAATCTGTATACCATAAATTGGAAAACTTAAAGGAAATGGACAACTTTAGGGATAAATATCACTTACTGAAATTAAATCAAGACCAGATAAGCAAATTAACCACATATATAACTGCTACAGAAATAGAAACAGTCATCTAAAGTCTCCCAATCAAAAAAAAAAAAAAAGCCTAGGATCAGATGGTTTCAGGTCAAAATTCTACAAGATTTTCAAAGAAAAAGTAATACCAATACTCCTCAAATTATTTCACACAATAAAAACAGAAGGAACATTGCCAAACTCTTTTTTATGAGGCTACTATTACCCTGATTCCCAAACCACAGAAAGACATTACTAAAAAAGAGAATTACAGAGCAATCTCATTCATGAACATTGATGTAAAAATACTAAATAAAATACTGGCAAATCAAATCCAAGAACACATCAGAATCATCATCCACTATGATCAAGTCAGCTTCATCCTTGAGATGCAGGGATGCTTCAACATATGAAAATCTCTCAACATAACCCACCATGTAAACAAACTGAAAAATAAAACCACATTATCATCTCATTAGATGCTGAAAAAGATTTCGACAAAATACAACATCCCTTCACAATAAAGGTCTTGGAAAGATCAGGGATACAAGGAACACACCTAAACATAATAAATACAATATACAGCAAGTCAACAGCCAACATCAAAGTGAATAGAGAAAAACTCACAACAATCTCACTGAAATCAGGAAGAAGACAAGGTTGTCCATTCCCTCCACATCTATTCAATATAATTCTTTAGGTCCTAGCTAGACAACATAAGGACATCAAGGAAACACAAATCAGAAAAGAAGTCAAACTCTCACTATTTGCTGATGATATGACAGTTTATATAATGCTCCAAAAATTCTACCAAGGAACTTCTACGACTCATAAACACTTTCAGTAATGTATCAGGATATAAGATTAACTGAAAATAATCAGTAGCCCTCCTTTACACAGATGATAAATGGGCTGAGAAAGAGGTCAGAGAAACATCACCCTTCACAATAGCCACAAATAACATAAAATATGTCAGAGTAACTCTAACCAAGCAAGCAGAAGATTTATATGACAAGAACTTTAAATCGTTGAGGAAAGAAATTGAAGAAGATGCCAGAAAGTGGAAAGATCTCACATGCTCTTGAGAATGTAGAATTAACATAGTAAAAATGACAATCTTAACACAAGCAGTCTACAAATTCAGTGAAATGCCCATTACAATCCCAGCAAAATTCTTCACAGACCTTGAAAGAAGAGTACTCAACTTCATATGGAAAAGCAAAAAACCCAGGATAGCCAAAACAATCTTGTCCAATAAAGAACTTCTGGAGGAATCACAATCCCTTACTTTAAACTCTACTATAGAGGGGGCTGGAGAGATGGCTCAGAGGGTAAGAGCATTGCCTGCTCTTCCAAAGGTCCTGAGTTCAATTCCCAGCAACCACATGGTGGCTCACAACCATCTGTAATGAGGTCTGGTGCCCTCTTCTGGCCTGCAGGCATACACACAGACAGAATATTGTATACATAATAAATAAATATATATTTTTTAAAAAAACTCTACTACAGAGCTACAGTACTGAAAACAGCCTGGTATTGGCATAAAAACAGACAGTAGGACCAATGGAACCAAATCGAAGACCTGGATATTAGTCCACACAACTTCAAATACCTGATTTTGTAAAAAATAAAGCATATTTAACAAGTGGTGCTGGCATATCTGGATAACAACAGATAGATGAATGAAAATAGATACATATCTATACATACATATCTATAACCATGCACAAAACTCAAGTCCAAATGGATCAAAGACCTCAACATAAAGCCAGCCATACTGAACCTTATAGAAGAGAAAGTGGTAAGTACACTTCAACGCATTGGCACGGGAGACAATTTTCTAAATATAACCCCAGCAGCACAGACATTGAGAGAAACAATTAAAAAATGTGATCTCCTGAAACTTAAAAGCTTCTGTAAAGCAAAGGACATGGTCAACAAGACAAAACGACAGCCTACAAAATGGGAAAAGACCTTCACTAACCACACATCAGACAGAGGTCTGATCTCCAAAATATACAAAGTACTCAAGAAATTGGTCATTAAAAGACCAAATAATCCAATAAAAAAGTGGAGTACAGACATAAACAGAGAACTTTCAACAGAAGAATCTAAAATGGCTAAAAGACATTTAAGGAAATGTTCAACAGCCTTAGTCATCAGAGAAATGCAAATCAGAACAACTCTTAGATTCCATCTTACACCTGTAAGAATGACCAAGATCAAAAACACTGATGACAACTTATGCTCTAGAGGATATAGGGTAAAGGGAACACTCCTTCATTGCTGGTTGGAGTGCAAACTGGTACAGCCCCTTTGGATACCAGTATAGCAATTTCTCAGAAAATTAGGAAACAACCTTCTTCAAGACCCAGTAATACCACTTTTGGATATATATCCAAAGGATGCACAATAGTGCCACAAAGGCATGTCCTGAACTATGTTCATAGCAGCATTGTTTGCCATATCCAGGTACTGGAAACTACCTAAATATCCCTCAACAGAAGAATGGATAAGGAAAATGTGATACATTTACACAATGGAATACTACACAGCAGAACAAAATAATGACATCTTGAAATTTGCAGGCAAATGGATTTAACCCCTAAGAACACATAACTTTCCAGTGCCTTGTGCCCAAACAACAGCCTTGCGTACCAATATGACAAACACAATTTTTATCTGAGCTCAAGTATTTTCTTCAGAATTAATGGAAGTAGGGAACTGATTTATCTTAAAGGGTGGAACGTCTATCCATACAGACAGTAACTGGGGTGCAAAATTAAGGATGTGCATACATTTCTTAAGGAAAATGACTTTTGTAGGAATAAACTATAGATTTCAACTGTGAGAGAGTTTATTAAACTCCAAATCTGGTCTATGTAATGATTTTTTAAAAGTTTTAGGACTTTCAGCATATTTGATGAAGGCCCATAGCCTACCTTCAGGTAGACATGTCTACTAAGCATGTGAGATGAAGTAACCATAGGTTACCATTACAAGGAGCAATAACCCTGTGATATGATGCTGCACATACTTTCTCCTGCGAATAGCAAGGGACACTTCTACTGTCAAAGGAAGTGATGCCTATTGGACCATGCTTGTCAATTACCCAGTGATTCTCCATTTCTTCTATGTTTGTATGTGTATTCTGTACACTGAATGAGCTCACCAGTGGCTCATAGGTAGAATGAGCTCAAGATGTGACTTATGTTAAGTTTTATGTGCATGCTTTATTAGACAGAATACCAAGGCTATGATTCAATCTCAATTCAGCTGCTGCCAACACTTCAGGCATGACTCAAGGGGACTTCCCTGTTTGGAAAGGTGTGTGGTTAAAAGTAGGTTGTGGTTGTTATAAAAATATCATGGGGGAATCAAGGAGATATTTAGATTCATGTCATTGAAATAGTGGATGATTTCCTCCCAACATTTTTTATCAAGCGTGAGTGGCTTTGCTAATAATACAATTTTAGTTGAAGTTATCATGATAAAACAATTTGTGGTTAAAAAAATATGTACGTCTAACGTCTACATTTTTGAAATTAAATACAAAGCCTTGTAGCATATATTATTTTTTCCTTTTTTTAAATTTATTTATTTATTAAAGATTTCTGTCTCTTCCCCTCCACCGCCTCCCATTTCTCTCCCCCTCCCTCAATTAAGTCCCCCCCCCCTCAGCCCGAAGAGCAATCAGGGTTCCCTGACCTGTGGGAAGTCCAAGGAACCCCCACCTCCATCCAGGTTTAGTAAGGTGAGCATTCAAACTGCCTAGGCTCCCCCAAAGCAAGTACATGCAGTAGGATCAAAAACCCATTGCCCTTGTTCTTGAGTTCTCTGTAGTCCTCATTGTCCGCTATGTTCAGCAAGTCCGGTTTTATCCCATGCTTTTTCAGACCCAGGCCAGCTGGCCTTGGTGAGTTCCCAATAGACCATCCCCATTGTCTCAGTGTGTGGGTGCACCACTCGCGGTCCTGAGTTCCTTGCTCATGCTCCCTCTCCTTCTGCTCCTGATTTGGACCTTGAGATTTCTGTCTGGTGCCAGAACCTGGAAACAACCTAGATGCCCTTCAATGGAAGAATGGATGAAGAAAGTATGGAATATATACATATTAGAGTATCACTCAGCAGTAAAAAACAAGGACTTCTTGAATTTTGCTTACAAATGGATGGAAATAGAAAACACTATCCTGAGTGAGGTAAGCCAGACCCCAAAAGATGAACATGGGATGTTCTCACTCATATTTGGTTTCTAGCCATAAATAAAGGACATTGAGCTTATAATTCGCAATCCTAGAGAAGCTAAATAAGAAGAACCCAAAGACAAACATATAGGCATCCTCCTGAATATTAACCTTCATCAGGCGATGAAAACAGACAGAGACAGAGACTCGCATTGGAGCACCGGACAGAAATCTCAAGGTCCAAATCAGGAGCAGAAGGAGAGAGAGCACGAGCAAGCATATATTATTTTAAAATTTGGGTACCCATACTATGTCATTTCCACTCTCACCACTGCTTTCAGTTGGGTAAATCAGAAGGGGAAGGTTGCCTAATTTAAATCACCATACACAGAGTAAGTCAGCCTAGTTATTTAAGACTTTCCATAAATTAAAAGGGGCAAGAAAGAGAATTTTGAAATTTACCAACATTATCACCAGAAGTCTTTCCAGTGTTCTGACACCACCCTCTGTCCTGACCACAAACCAGTTATTTAATTCCCTATCACTTTGCATCACATCGAATAATTCTTTTTGATTATATTTTTATTTTTTGAAATTTTAGTATAATTAGACCATTTCTCTCACCCTTCTCTTCCCTCTTACCAAATGCTCCACTTTGTTCTTTTTTCTTTAATTGTCATTACAGATAGTACTGACCCCAGGAATTAAATATGCATTCATGGCAACAGTGGACAAGAGTCTTCATGCCCTACCATGTGCACTCTAATCACAACTCTACGGAAGGCATATTTCTGCCCCATTTGAAATTTAGTGGTATGTGGAATCGGAATTTGATTCCAAGGCCTATATGACTTCATATTTTAGATTCCTTTGTGTATTTATGCTTCAAGTCTCACCAACACATTCTAACAGAATGAATTTATACTCATGTATGAATTTGAGAATATCTCCTTCTAGCCCCTAAGTCTAAGTTGGGTATTTATTCACAGGATGAGAACAATAATCACAATATCAATATTTTTATTTTCTAGCTCACTATCCTTTCCAAAAGATTATTATTTTAAAATGTAGGCAAACCCACCAGATTAATCACTTTTAAAGTTCATAGCATTCACTGGCTCTACTATCTATCATTTCACATGTTCTAGAAAATAAAACAAATACAAATTGCAAAGCCCAAAACTTAAATTAAACCTACAATTAAAATAGATTTTTCTATTGATTGTTTCATTGCAGAACTGTGGGTAAATGTCACCAGACGTTGGACTGTTTTTCAGGCACCACCTGCTTTGTAGTCAGTTTATACTGCTGTAGTAAAAATACTGTACACTGAAGTTCAGACTGCTGTGATAAAAAATACTGTACACTAAATGGATCTAAATACTGGTATTGGTCTTCTGGGGTCTGAAAAGGCCAAGATCTGGGTGATGATAAGTTTGGATCTTGGTGAGGGCAGGTCACCATAGTATAAAAGAAGCCATTATGCCTCATTCGCTTTTAATAAAGTCATAAAATTCATCATGGAGGCCCCACAATTGCTACCAATCACCTTCATGGGGTCCTATACCTCAGTTCATACCGGATTTGTGGGTAGGTATAGAGACACTCTTTTATTGCTATTCCCTGGCAGCTTTTGGAATCCTCAGCTTCTAGCATCAGGCAGTGGCAGCTGAAGACGACTGTGAGCAACAGAAGGTGGGGCCTTCTAGAGTGGCAGCTCATATGCCTACCTTGCATACTGAGACCTGTATTATAGTTGGGGTTCTAGAAAGTCAGTATTCTCTAGCTCTGATAGCAGCTAGCGTAACAGTCCTTAGGCCTGAGGTGTCTGAAATCCTGTTTTTTTCCTAAATATTTACTTCTATAACTTTGTAATTATGTGTATGGATGTGTATTTGTGTGTGGGAGAGTACAGAGCCTAAGAGGCCATCAGATCTAGGAGCTAGAATTACAGGTAGTTGTGAACCATCTGATGTGGATGTTGGGATCTAAGCTTAAGCCCTCTACACAAATAGCATATGCTGAGCCATCTCTTCAGCTCCAAACCCTTGGCTCTTAAGGTCTAGAATCCTGCCAGTGATCAATGTTTATGGTTTCTTTTTTTCTGGCTCTTTATGCCTATCTATCCTTCCTCAGTTTCAGCCCTTTATCCTTGTTCTTCTCTTTACTTCTACCACTCTTAATTGTTTTGCTTTGGGATTCTTCACATTCCTCTTACTGCTATTGCTACTGTCATGGTTGGCACCACAGGGTGGAATTCTCCCACTTTTGTTGCCGTTCAGTTCTCACCATTATCACCACTACCCTCGGTGCTGATCCAGCTATTGTTCTGGATACTATCATTTATTCAGTTATGAACTAAGTTCCCTTTACTAAACACAGGTCAAATGCATACAAGAAAGACAGCTTGAGAGAAGCCTTTCTGTTGGACCTAATGACACTGCCCCCTTTTACACTGCTGAAAACATTCCTTCTGTTAGGCTACCAGAGGAAGTTTCTCTCCTCTGGCTTGGGAGGAAAAAGTTACAGGGTTATCTAGATTTCATGAAGATTTGTGGCACTAAAAAGACTAGCACAAGCTGTTTGAAAGAGCTGTAACTGGGCAGCAGTTCATATGTCAACAAAATAATTTGGCAGCAAGCAGCTATAGTTGTTATGTAGCTTCCTCAAGGCATCCAAAGAATAGACAGCAGCCAGTGCCAGCATACTGACAGTATAGCTGCTAGGTTAATAGTCTTCTACTCAAGGCAGGCAAGACCTGTCAACTAGGGAGTCAGTGGTCCAATCTACCAACGTCTTAGCCTATCCAATCTATTACAGGATAAGCAAGCTTCATAATAATAGTCTATCAACAATACTTCACTCCTGCCCAACTCTCCAAGGAGTTCTCTGAATCCACCTTTTTCTAATCTTAACCTGATTATATATTAAATACCTATCTCCTAATATCATCACGTTTGGAGTTTATGGTTTCAATATGTACACTTTGAGACAAACACAGCCTTTTACTATGCTCTGAGTAAAAGCCCAATTTTTCTATTTAATAATCTCGTGCTCTGAGATTTTGTTACACAGCACTGTGAGATGGTCTTTTGTGTTGTTTTTAGCACCTTCTCCACACATTATAAGTTATTTGTCACAACAAATTTATTTATTTATTTATTTATTTAGGCAGAAAAGGGGGAGCTGATGTGGGATTTCCCTTTTTGAGTAGTGAATATGCAGCTGCCAATGGAGAAAGATGTCACGTAGCCACTCAAGAATCAAGAGGTAACAAATCATTGGTTAACGAATAAAGCTTTTTTGCCCAATGGTTTAGCAGAGCAAAGCCAGGCAGAAAATCTAAAGAGCGATATAAAGAGAAAGTAGGTAGAGTTAGGGAGATGCCATGTAGCTGCCAAAGGGGAAAGATGTCACGTAGCCGCTTAAAAATCAAGAGGTAACAAATCATGAGCATCGTGGTAAAATATTAATTAAGAAAAAATGGGTTAATTTAAGAAGTAAGAGCTAACTAGAATGACACCTACACTAATAGGCCAAACAGTGTTATAGTTTCTATGTGATTATTTGGGTCTGAGTGATCAGGAAACAAACCAGCAGTCTCAGCCTACACAAGTGCACTTAACAGTTCCAGTCACCATCTCTCCTAACTGAGCAAAGATAAGTTTTTCCACTCCTTGACTAAGGCTGAACTAGGTGTCTTTCCATGTCCCTATATTCAACTGTCCTTAGTCTACTTCAAGACTTTAGATATAAAATACAAAGCCTTAGAAAAACTGAGTTTTTTCTGCTAATCTACCTCCTGAAGTTGACTGAAGATTTTTGATCACATTAAGAATTCTGAACACAGAAAATGGGAAGGAATTTAAGAACAAAACCTCATTCATACATGCCTCCTGTCTTCATCCTAGGGGCAAGAGAGCTCTGCTATGATAGTGACCTTAACAAGAGTTCATGGGCTTGCTATTCGGTGGAGAGTACATTGAAAAGGGGAACTCAACAGGCTGTATTTGCTTAACAGCTTGGCTATGCAGAATTCATGTAGAAATCAATGATAGGCTAGTATGCCTAACTTGTCTCAATGGCATAAAACCTCAAAAGGCAAAATGAGACAAAAAAAGGACAATTAATTTCTATGGTAAAAGACTAGTTTGAGAAGAAAAACAGGGAGAAAAAAATCCTCCTGAGGTGCTGATGCTGAGTAAATGGGAGATCTACTGTTTTAAAACCAAAAAGACACAGGCGGAAGAAAGAGAGAAAAAAATTATTATCAAGACCAGTTTAGTATCCGAGTCACGGCACCAAAAAGAAAAAAAAAAAAAGACCAGTTTATAGCCCCACGTGATGCTGAATCCCTGCCAGAGGCAGAAGGCAAAATTCTAGTGAGATAATAGGAAAAGAGACCAGGCCATATTTTCTAAACTTCTTACCTCAAGAGCTTTCCCAATGTAATGTGGAAAGGAGGATAAAGCACATGAGAAGGGAATGGGATAGTACACAGGAATTCCATCATGAAAACCTGTAGCATCTCTATATATTTATCTGATATTCAGAGAATATACAAATCCTACTGATCCCCAGGGAGTAAAGGGAATGGGGCAGAGGAAGGAGAAAAAATAGGATGAGGCATTTTATGGCTTATAAAATAAATAATATGAGAATTTACCAGTGCTGTTGTTACTACATATTTCTAAGATTTAGACTAGGTTTAAAAAGAAATGAAAAGAAGTCCTAGGACTGAGAAAATGGATTCTTGGGTAAGGTACTTGCTGTAAATACGTGATGAAATGAGCCAGGGTCCTTAGAACACACATAAAAGCCAGAAGAAGTAGTGTGCGTCTATAATCCCAGTGCTTTTCTCAAGAGATGGGTGGTAAAGTCCACCACATCAAAGAAGGTTGTGGATAAGGTGGCCTGGTGCACCCTGCTGCAAATAAGGAAAGAGAAGCCATTTTCTCAATGGGGTAGAAGGCTAGAAGCCACATCTCAGGTTGTCTTCTTCTTCCACACTCATGACATGGCAAGTGCATACCACTACACCACACACACACACACACACACACAAACGCATGTACATTTCTAACACCTAGTTCTAACCTTATCTCATATCCTAAATGACAGAATTATGACAATAACTCTTTAATAATTTCCTCCAATATTTGCTAAATTGGGGGTTTCTGGAGAAGCAGGACCCATTGGATATATAAGACCTGACAAGGTTATTTATTATATATTTTGACTCACATAATTATAGAAGCTGAGAGATTCCACAATATGCCTTATGGAAATGAGGATTTAGAGAGTGAGATGATATTGGTGTCAATCTTACACCCCAAAGGTTTGAAATCCAGCAGCCCTGATATCCAAGGGCTGGAGAAGATATTCATCCCAGTTCAAGGAAAGCAGAGAATTCACTATTTTGTGGTCTGTTTAGATCTGGACTGAACTGACCCATGCTCACTCTTACATATTGGACCTCACAAAAGCTTATGTGATGGACAGGTCATTTTTACATTTCCACATAAAATTGCCTGTGGTGGTGAGGCTCTTGGGAAGTCATTGGTATTAAATGAAACCATGAGGATGGGCTCCCATAATGGTACTACTGCCCTTAGGAAGAAGGAAAGCTGACCTGTCATATTTGGTCCATCTCAGCACATAATGTCTCACAGTATGTCACGATGCACAAGGAGACCCTCACTAGAGGCTAGCATCAAGTTCTTCTAAATAAAACTCTATTCTTTATACAGGACTCTGGGTTGAGAATATTGTTGCAGAAACAGGGAAGAGAATAAGGCATAGCCCAATAAGGTCAAACAGAAGACCTTTCCTGTTTCTATCATTTAAGACATCTCTCCCTGAGTCATTATTAGGTGTTCCATGTACACAAGATCTTCCCTCAACCTGTCACAGAGCAGATACGGGACCTTCTCTTCCATTTCACTTGTCTGTATCTAGTGGATCTCATACTTCCCCGTTTATTTTTAAATCAGCAATGTAAAAATCACTCAGTGTATATTTACACTGAGTGAGATGTTGGAAGCAATGAATTTATTGACATTGTATATGTCCAAAAATGTTGTTGCACACTCAGACTTGATTTGGAGTTGGACTGAGACTGTTCTTTTCCTCAAGACACATGTGGCGGTCACTGGGCAACCTCAGCTGTTGGTCCAGCTTCTTTGAGACAGGTTCTCTCATCACTCATCACTCTCTACCTGTCCTCAAACTTTCTAAGATTCCTATTTCTCCCTCCCACATTCCCTCGGGAGCACAAAGATTGGAGACATCTGTAATACTGTGTGCAGGGTGTCCATGTATCCTGAGGACCTTCACTTTAGCTACTGATCCATCACCTCAGCTCTCAAAATCCTTCTTATTCATTCCACTAAAAATGGGGCAGGTACTTTTGATGTAAAAATTTATATCCTATAATTAAAGGAAACCAATTCCTGATGGGGTATTAATTAGAAAGTGTTTTTAAATATAAATTCCAGTTGCTATCTTTTAAAAACTAAACACAATAATTAACACCATACCTGTCCCATTTTTGAGACCCTATAGATCAGTTCTCATGATTTATCCAGTTAGGATCAAGGGCTGGGTATGTGAGTGAGAGAAGTGGATTAGTGGAGCATCTTAGAGCCTGCCATCTATAACTTTCCTAGAAATGAGCAACCACTCTATTTTTTCCTCATTTGCTTTCAACAAAAGCAATGCGGCAATACCTGGCAGGCTGTGGGCTTGTGGATATGATGTAGAGAATTTTCTAGATGGCTTCTGAGAAGGAGTTTTGTTGAGGAAAATACTTGATTTTTCTCTTCTATATGTGAGTCTAGGATTCCTTTTTGACAAGAAATAAAAACCCCAATACTCATGTTCTTATAAAAATAACAGTCTATAGACAGAGCAATGCTATGGAAAATACTTTATAAAAACTACAAGGACAGCCTTAAACACACAGGGGATTTGTAAGAAAAACTAGTAATAGGAAATTCAGCCTAAAGTTGGAATAATCATTTAATTAATTTGAACAAAATATTGATTTTCTTCATACTAAGGTATATAAGGATAAAAGATTTCCTCTGCAAAGCAATACAAATCTATGAACAAAAGTTTAACTTCACTTTCCCAATAGACATTCATTTTAAATGTGAAAATCAGTTACTTATTTCTTCAAGAAAAAAACTCCCAAAGTGAGAATGTTGGAAGAGAAGTACTTGAGACAGTTTCTATGACTCTATCGCTTTGAATAAGGAGGAAAAAAAAAACTGGGAAATTATTCTCTACTTAACACAGTCTAGTTAGTTAATTGGGTTTTTCTCACTTTTGAATTGATTGTGGCAACACCAGTACAGCTAACTTTCTTTGCCATGTTTTCCACGTGACAGACTAATTACTTCAATCTCTCAACTCTGAACATGATGTATTTGGAGGCCGTGGATTCAAATGGATAATTGGACAGCTGTTCTCACCACCAGTTCTCTCTGTGTGTTTCATAAACCTGTTGTATCTCACATTAATCTCCTCAAAAAACATTGCAAGTTGGCATTGATTGTTAGGTACAATATGTGAGCAATTTGGAGCAGAGTCAAAGGTGAGCAAATGTGACATTTTCTCCAAATGACTTAGAAATTGGTGGGGCATTTGTGGCACACCTTCAGCACCCACAGCCAAGATTCTATGGTCAAATTCAATATCAACTCAAATCTGAACAGACTGGCCAGTCCCAGAAACAGTTATATAGTACAAAGGCTGTTAACCAAGCCATTGAATATTCCTTATGTTTTCATAAAATGTCTTATTATTTATTAGTGTATTTTCAAAACAATATGTAGATTCACCTAAACATATTAACATTGCATGTTTAAAAGAGGAGATCCTTTTCAGACACCTATTATATGTCTACAACCACAGTAGTACAATGGTAAGGAAAGGAATGTCATAAATTTCAGTCCAAAAATCCATTGGTAAAGCATAACAAGACAATTATACAAGAATGCAAATATATATATATATTCAATACATTTCATATTCAGGATAGTAACTGGAAAGCAGCAACTGGCACCCAAAAGACAGGCAATAGATAGATAAATGAATAAATAATAATTCTATAAATGAATGAGATACATGGTACAGAATGCTACTGAAAACTGGAAATAAATGAACATATGATTTTGTGAGCTGAAACTAATTATATAAGATAAGGACTTATCCAAGTCTTCGAAAAGTTAGGGACATTTTAGCTCTAAAAAAAGAAAACAAAAATTTGACATAAGCTGAGGTGTCTTCTTAAGACTATGCCATTCCTTGCCTTTCCCAAAGAATCATTAAGTGTGGGCTTTCTACTATTTTGTAAGTTTATCATTTCATTGACACATAGAGATGAGGTTGCATAGTGTTTAAAAGCAAGGAACCTGGAGTTAATCACTTGGGTTTGGTTGAAATTTTGTTCTGTGGCCACAACCTTTGTATTTAATTTTTCTACATTAATTTTGCCATCCACATCTATTTGCTCAAAATACTACACAGAGTTATTAAATGTGTATAATTTTATAAGAAAACATTATTTTTTTTAAGTTCTAGGCCAGCCTGATGTAGAAGAGCTAGTTCCAGGACAGAAACCAAAAGTTATGAAGAAAACATTATTTAAAGAATTATGCCTTGAAATATGATAAATGTTTTTCATTATGAAACAAATTTCTTTCCTTATGGTAATCCTTGCTTTAAGGAACACTAGGCCCTAGTGAAACTGAAGAATGTGTGTTTCTGGATCATAGGGGCCATTGTCTTTGAACATCTCCCACTTACCCCTTTTAGATTAGCATATTTACTGCAGATGTCCTATTTCTGTGTCGACAATATTTTTTAAATGTGTCATTTCAGATAACTTGTTTCTTCTTGTTTGTTTATTTGTTTATGGAAAGGTTTCTCTGTGTATCCCTGGCTATCTTGGAACTCAGAGATCCATATGCCACTACCTCTCAAGTGTTGGAATTAAAGGCCTGTGCCAACCACTGCCTAGCTGATAACTTTCTTATCACTAGGCTTTTTAAAATCAAAGACACTCAACTATTATCAAACTTATCAATGACTTAGATAATGAGATTCTAGACCTTAGACGCATACTGGAAGACAGGATATTAGAAGGGTTTGTGGATAAGGAAAGCATACTTTGCAGGTAAAGGGATATAAATAATTTTTAGCTGGAAAATAAAATGAAGAAGTTATTTGAAATAAGCCTGAATGTATCCGGTTTCCACAAAGAGAGATCAGCACTGGTTCCCATTGTAACATGCATCTGAGGGGAGACAATTACCATTTAAGACCAACAGATGATGACTTGTATACAATACTAGACATTCTGCAGAACTGTCCAGTTGCATTCTCAGCTAACAACCAGAACAGTGATTAGTGGCACAGGCCATCCTTGCAGTCCAGCTCTGGAAAGCATTCTTATGGCTAGCATCTGACTAATCCTACAGAAAAACATCTAAGCAAAAATGGACAAGCTAGACCTCCAAATTCCTGACTCAAAAAACATGGAAAAAATACAGTGGTGGTTTTAAAGCACTTGATTTTAGGTAATTTTAAACAAAGTGGTTCCATATGGAACAATAAGCAAAGAAAAAGACTTTAGATAAGTGGAGTAGAATAAGGATGAATTTATTGGAAGAATAAACACTGCTTGTGGTGTCAAACAGGCAGAAGCTATAGCATCCTAAAACCCAGATATCAGAGAGTACTTAATTGTATCTTTTTAGTTCTTAAACAGAAGAAAATGAATCAAAGAAGGAAAAAAGTGAAAATACCTCTACTCTTTATCTTGCTGAATTCCAGGTTGTAAGCTTCCAGTCTTTCCACCACTGTCAGGAACTTGAACAACAATAAAATACCGTGTCACGGCTAATCATCCCAAAGTCTCTGTGGTCCTTAAAATGCTACATAACAAACCATCATGAAACCTCAGCTGCACCAAACAATCAACGTCTCAGGGTCATTTGGGAAGCATGGCTAGCTTTAGCTAAAATTGCTTGTGTATCTAGGGAGGGGCTGAGAGCTGTGTGATCTACAATAACCAATGCCAAATGTCAGTGCTATATCTATTTTTCCTCTTCTCACTAGCTAGCTTCTGGCTGGATCCATCAAGTTGCTTTAGCTGCACTGATGCAGTCAACACAGACACAAGAGAAAAGGCAGAAATCTTGAGGGGCTTGAGGCTGAGGCTCAAAACTAGAATCTCTCTATGCCTACTACATCCTGAAAATCGAACTCACAATCAAGCAATAAGGCAAATTCTATTCCATTCCTTCTGTGAGGGTAACTGCTGATTCACACAATAATGACCGTGGACATATGAGAGTTTAAAAGGCTTAGGTCATCAGGAACTTCCCTCCCTCCCTCCCTCAGGATGTGTAGAGTGGTGGTGGGAACAGACAAAGGTAACCTAATTTTCAAAATGAGATTTAAACCAATACCAGGAAACCAACTATAAAAATAAAGCCAATGTACACAAAACGCATGCATATGTGAGTATAGAAAGGTATGCTTAGTGAGGGGTCTAGAGCTTTCATGAAATGACTGCATCAATTCTGAACTTAGCTAACTGCAATGACTCAGTATGTGATGAAAGCAGAACCATGACTATGCTTGCTTAGAGAAAAGAATAGCCATAGATGGTTTCCCCTTAACTCTTAACTAATCAATTTCATGAGTGTATATGCTTTATTAGTTTTGGGGGAATTTGATATGATTATTTTGATAATATTCACCACTCACTCCTTCCCCTAACTTCTCATAGATTCACCCTCCCTCCACTCCCTCCAAAATCATGTGTTCTTTAAAAAAAAAAAAAAAAAGCCCATAGAATTTGAGTTTGTGCTGCCCTTAAAAACTCATGAGTATGGGGCCATCTACTGGAGTGTGGTCAACCTAACACAGGTCCATTAGGAGGTGAGGATTCATGAGTCCTTCCATCTCCTTGCTAGAATTTTGACTGGATTGATATTATGTAGATCCTATGCAGGCAACCACGGTTGCTGTGGGCTCACCAGTGCAGCAGTCCTGTCTGTGGAAAAGGCACTTTTCTGTCCCAGGCCTCCTAACCTCTGGCTTTTACAATATTTCTGTCACGCTCTACTTCCTACTTTTTTTTAATATTTCTGTCACGCTCTACTTCCTACTTTTTTTTATTTATTTATTTATTAACGATTTCTGTCTCTTCCCCGCCACCGCCTCCCATTTCCCTCCCCCTCCCTCAATCAAGTCCCCCTCCCTCATCAGCCCAAAGAGCAATCAGGGTTCCCTGACCTGTGGGAAGTCCAAGGACCACCCACCTCCATCCAGGTCTAGTAAGGTGAGCATCCAAACTGCCTAGGCTCCCACAAAGCCAGTACGTGCAGTAGGATCAAAAACCCATTGCCATTGTTCTTGAGTTCTCAGTAATCCTCCTACTTTTTAAGAGTGTCAGCCACACTGGTTAAAGTAACTTATATTGATGATCCATGCTCTAAATAACTGGAAGAAACACAGGATTCTTTTATCTTCTAGGTCTTCTATAGGACTATGTTCATAGGCCACCATAAGCACTATGTCTGAAGAGAAGGAAACAAGTTGGAGTCCTATATTCTTTGAGGTGGAGGTTGTAGATCCTCTGGGGCAAGAGAATGGTGAAACTTCCTAAGAGGAATGGATGACTTTCTATAGATGGTACATAACATCTACAGTTGTTTGAATGAGAATGGATCCAAGAGGATTATATTGTTTAATACTTGGTCCACAGTTGTAACTATTTGGGAAAGGTTGGGAAATGTAGCTTTGTGGAAGATGTAAGTTACTAGGGGCAGGCTTTGAAGATTGAAAAGACTTATGGCCAGTGTGTCACTATTTGGCTGATACTTGTGGATCAAGATGCAAACTTTCAGCTGTTCCTGCTACCAAGTCTTTACTCTGTACTTATGGATTCTAATCCTCTGAAACTATAAGCCCCAAACTAGGCACTTTATAAATTGCCTCCATTATTGTGTCTTATTACAACAATAGGAAAGTAGCTAAGACAGCACCGTCATTACTACTCTGGCAAAAGAATCAGAATACTTGTTTAAGTCCTACTTTATCCCTCAGTGACATTAAGCATCTTCAACCTTGTTAGGAGACCCAATAGCCCAAAAGGCACAACAGTGGTATGCATACATTAGTTGTAACTAAAAGTTCCCCATTTGAACTTAAGGCCTACTCAACAAGAGGGAAATCATGAAACCATGCCTTGTACAAGTCAATTACCTGGAGTTAGTGAAGTCATGGATCTTGGAGGAGATTATACTGTTCTAATTAGCGGCAGTGAGAATGAACTATACCATATCACAAATGCACGTAGTAAGTCTATTGTAAAAGTTGGGAGAGCATGGAGTCATGGAGGTCTGCCTCAGAAGGAGAGTGATGGGGAACAGGGAGGAGGAATGGAGAGAGCTTGCTTTTAAAGGAGGCTTAGTGTGGGTGCACAGAGACTATGCAATCACTGTGCACATTTTCAAAGTACATACTAGTGACGCAGCCGTAGGACCTTGGGCTGGTCAGGTATCTGCCTAAATGCTGACAGTGCATATACACAGGGGCGGGGCTCTTGGTGCTTACATCTGAGGGCCCTGGGGGCAGGCTAGCATTATGCCTGAAATGCATGAGCACATGTGCATAAGGAATGGTTGGTGACTATCCCAAGGGCAGGCCAGCACAATGTCTGAATGCTAACACCTACATCTGCCACTTTACTAAATAAGCACATTTACCTACATTCTAAACATTTGTCTTTATACCCATAGATGAGCATAATCCTCATCCCTCATTAAAGAAATGTATCTTTGCAACAGAGACCCAAACTATACCCAATCAAATGCAGGGAGCAAGGCATTATGTGGTGTCCAGTCCCAACTCACACATCTAGAGCACAAAACACTTAAGACTCAGGGATCATTGCAGAAGAGAGGTGGAAATATACTAGGAGCCAGGGAAACAAGATGGTTGTTGTGAGATTGTGTCTGCTGGAAATGTCAGAGAAGCTACACTCAAGAAGTCTCATCGACATGACTGCCTAAACATGCCCTAAATAACAGCAATACCAATGGACATACTAATAGGGAAGGACAAAATCTCATGGGGCCTCAAACCCATATAAAAAACCTATAGGCAATGAGGGAATGCTGAGAGCTTGAGAAATGGTCTTCCTTAGATAAGAGAACCCAGTTGGTTGTCCAATATCAAGTGATAAGACCTGAGGTCATATACATATAGGTAACATTATACAGATTTGTACATATTTATGAGTGTGTGTATGTACTTATATAACAACAATGAAAGAAAAAGAGGCCATGGAGCATAGGTCTTTTATATTAAGATTAAATAATTACTTAAATTTTAAGGTTTTCAAACATGATTAGCAAAAAAAATTTTAATTAAAAAGAAAGCAAAAAAATCCAGCTTGAATTTCCCTGGGAAGGGAGACTAGAATAGGTTTTGTGGGTGGACTGGGGTGGGTAGGGATAGAAACTGAAGGGATCAAGTGTTTGTGGAGGACTGAAGGAGAAAGTACTGGGAGGTGTGACTGGAATTGGGGAAAATTTGGGGGGTGAAGTAGAAACCTAGCACAGTGGAAACTCCCAGGAACCTATTAGGATGACCCTAGAAAAGACTCCAAGTAATAGGGGATACAGACAGAACCTGAGCCTACCATCTTCTGTAACCAAGCAAGGCTTCCGTGGAAAAACTGGGATACCAATCCACCCACAGAACTTTCAACCCATGATTTTCTCTGCCTTCAAGATATGCTGGGGCAGGGTGGTTGTGACGCATACCTTTAATCCCAGCACTCGGGAGGCAGAGACAGGCAGATCTCTGTGAGTTCGAGGCCAGCCTGGTCTACAAGAGCTGGCTCCAGGACAGGCTCTAAAACTACGGTGAAACCCTATCTCAAAACAAGAACAACAACAACAAAATGCTGGCCTAAAGGCAGTACAAAGATTGTGGGGGTGGCCAGCCAATGATTGGTCCATCTTGAGATCCATAATGCTTCGAAGGAGGTCAAACCTGACACTGCCTAGATGGCCAGGAATCAGAGACAGAAAAGACTAGAGACCAATCAGGACTACCCACCCCCACCCCCACCCCCACCCATGCCAAAAAAAAAGGCAATGAAACAATTCTTAATGATACTCTGCTCTACTCATAGGCCAGAGCCTAGCATAATTATCATCAGAGAGGTTTCATCCAGAAACTGATGGGAACAGATGCAGAGACACACAGCCAGATATTAAGTAAAGTTCAAGGACCTGCTGAAAAGAAGAGGAAGAATTAGAGGAACCAGAGGGGTCAAGAACACCACAAGAAAATCCACAGAATCAACTAACCAGGGCTCATAGGGGCTCACAGAGACTAAACTGGCAATCAGGGAATCTACATGGGTCTGACCTAGTTTTTTCACATATATGTAGTGGTTGTGTAGCTTGGTGTTCTTGAGAGGTCCCTCACAGTGGGAGCACGGGCTGTCTCTGACTCTTTTGCCTGCTCTTGGGACTCTTTCTGTCCTATTGGCTTGCCTTTTCCAGCCAGGATATGAGGGTTTTGCCTTGTCTTACTGTGCCTTGTTTTGTTCTCTCTGGCTGTTTCTCAGAGGCCAGCTCTGTTCTGGAGAGGAAATGGAGGAAGAGTTCATCTGGGCAAGAAGAGAGGTGAGGGGAGAGCTGGGAAGAGTGGATGGAGGGGACACCATGGTTGGGATGTATTGTCTGAGAAGAATCTATTTCAATTAAAAAAAACCTCAAGATTTTTATTCCATGTTTATACATTTATTTCTTTCAAAAAAATTTAAACTTCCCTCATAAAAAAGGACTATGAGAACCCTTAAAATCAGTAGGACAGGAATGTTATCAGCACATTCATCTGCTGTTTTAAAATCTGTAGTTTCATACACACTAAAGAATTCTATGAGATACAGGGTGATTTTACTATTGTTCTATATTTCTGAAAATAGACAATGTGTCAAATTCAGGGCAATGAAAAACAAAGTGAACCAGGTATTTGCTGAATCCCAGTTCTGACAGACACTGTAATAAGCATTCTTCTAGGCTCTACTTATCAATGGACCTGGGACAGAAGCACGCTCTGACCATTTCCTTTGTTATTCACGTCTGAGTTATAATTTCCCCATCCCCATAAAATAAAGACCTGAGCTTATTCTACAGAAATAACAAAATGATATCTACAACACTAAAGTGTGAAAAGCAGAAATTCTTCAGTGAATTGAGAGACCATTCCTACCAAACAATTCTTTAGAGTTTGAATTATTTAAATGAACATTTTATTAAAATTACATGAATATAATAATTTGAGTATAAATTTAAATATACAAGTGACTGACACATTTTCAAAATCTAGTACAATAAATATTAATAGTACATTAGATGATTTTTTTCTGTTTTGGAATTTTTTCACTTTTTATTATTATTTTTAAAAAAGAAAACAAACCATCTTTTTATTTTACATACCAATCCCAGTTCCCACTCCCTCTCCTCGTCCTTCCTTCCACCTCTCCTCCCAGCCCACCTTCCATTTACTCCTCAGAGAGTACATTGCTTTGGAAAAGGTCCAAGGCCTTCCCTAATATATCTAGGCTGAGCAAGGTATCCATGCAAAGACAACAGGTTCCAAAAAAGCCAGTACAAGCAGTAGGAATAAATCCTGGTACCACTGCCAGTGGCCCTGCAGTCTGCCCCAGCCATACAACTGTCACCCACATTCAGAGGGAGTAGTTTGGACCTATGCTGTTTCCTTCTCTGTCTGGCTGGAGTTGGTGAGTTTCCATTAACTCAGGTAAACTGTTTCAGTGGATGTTCCCCATCATGGTCTTGACCTCTTTGCTCATATTTTCACTCCTCCCTCTCTTCAACTGGACTCCAGTTCAGTGCTCTAGTGCAAGTCTCTGCCTCTGTTTCCATCAGTTGCTGGATGAATGTTCTATGGTTATATTTAAGATATTCCTCAGTCTGACTACAGGGCTAGGCCAGTTCAGGCATCCTCTCCTCTATTGCTTAGGGTCTTAACTGGGGTCATGCTTGTGGATTTCTGGGAATTTCTCTAGTGTCAAGTTTCTTGCTAGCACCATAATGGCTCCCTCAATGAAAATATCTCTTTCCTTGCTCTCATCTCTGTCCTTCCTCCATCTTGATTATCCCTCAAGTTTTCTTCCCCTTCTCCCCTCCTTTTTCCCTTCTCCCCTTCCTACTCCCCTCACCCCCATGCTCCCAATTTTGTCAGACAATCTTGTTTATTACCCCTTTCCAGGTAGATTTATGTATGTTTTTCTTAGGGTTCTCTTCTTACTTATCTTCTCTAGGATCATGAACTGGGTTCAATATCTTTGCTTTACAGCTAGTATCCACTTTGAGTACATACCATGTTCACCTTTCTAGGTCTGGGTTACCTCACTCAGGATGGTCTTCTCTAGTTTCATCCATTTGCATGCAGATTTCAAGATGTCATTGTTGTTTACTGCTGAGTAGTACTCTAATGCGTAAATGGGCCACATTTTCTCTATCCACTCTTCAGTTGAGGAACATCTAGGTTGTTTCCAGGTTCTGGCTATTACAAATAATGCTGCTATTAACATAGTTGAACAAACCCAAGAGTAGTATTGTGGGATTCTGAGTTAGGCTGATTTCCAATTTTCTGAGAAACTGCCATACTGATTTCCAAAGTGATTGTACAGTTTGCATTCCCACCAGCAATGGATGAGTGTTCCCCTTACTCCATATCCTCTCCAGCATAAGCTATCACTTAGGCATTCTGACAGGAGTAAGATGGTATCTCAGAGTTGTTTTGATTTGCATTTCCCTAATGGCTAATGATGTTGAACTTTCTTTAAGTGTCTTTCTGCCATTTGAGATTCTTCTGTTGAGAATTCTCTGTTCAGTTCTGTACCCCATTTTTTTAAATCAGGTTATTTGGAATTTAATCTCTAATTTCTTGATATATATTTTGGATATCAGTCTACTGTCTGATGTGTGGTTGGTGAAGATCTTTTCCCATTCAGTAGTCTGCCTTTTTTTGTTTTATTGACTGTGTCTTTTGCCTTACAGCAGGTTCTCAGTTTCAGGAGATCTCATTTATTTATTGCTGCTTTCAGGTCTGTGCTACTGGTATTATATGGAAGTGATCTCCTGTGCACATGAATTGGAGGATATTTCCCACTTTATCTTCTATCAGGTTCAGAATGGTAGGATTTATATTGAGGCCTTTAACCCATTTGCACTTGTGTTTTATGCACGGTGATAGATATGGATCTATTTTCATTCTTCTACATGTTAACCTCCAGCTATGCCAACACCATTTGTTGAAAATAGTTTCTTTTTTCCATTGTGTGATTTTAGCTTCTTTGTCAAAAATCAGGTGTTCATAGGTGTGTGGATTAATACCTGGGTCTTTGATTTGATTACATTGATTAACCTCTCTGTTTTTATGCAAATACTAAGCTGTTATCATTACTGTAGCTCTATAATAGAACTTGATGTCAGGGATGGTGATGCTTCCAGAAGTTTTTTTATGGTACAGTATTGTTTTGGCTATTCTGGGGTTTTTTTTTGTTTGTTTATTTGTTTGTTTTGTTTTTCCATATGAAGTTGATTATTGTTCTTTCAAGGTCTGTTGTAAAATGAATGGGGCCTGCTTGTTGGGGTTTCTGTCCTGCCCTGTACCCCACAGCTGGCAGGCCCCAAAGATAATCACATAGAGATCTCTATAAGTTATAAAGCTGACTGGCCCATAGGTCAGGCTACTTATTAGCTCTTGTAGGTTATATTAACCCATTATTCTGATTTATGTTAGCCATGTGGCTCAGTACATTTTTCAGTGGGGCAGATCACATCCTGCTGCTTCGGTGGTCTGGGCAGGAGTGGGAGGAATCAACTTCCTCCTTCCCAGAATTCTCCTGTTCTCATTGCATCATTTCTACTTCCTGTCTGGGTTTTCTGTCTATACTTCCTGCCTGGCCAATCAGCGTTTATTTAAAACATGGTTAACAGAATACAGACAATTCTCCCGCACCAGTCTGTGAAGAATTGTGTTGGGATTTTGATGGGGATTGCATTGAATCTATAGATTGCTTTTGGTAAGATTGCCATTTATTACATTAATCCTATCTATCCAAAGTTCTTGTCAAACACGTCTTTCACTACTTTGGTTAGTGTTACCCCAAAATACATTTTAATGTCTAGAACAATAAATATTAATAGTACATTAGATGATTATTTTTAAAAAGGTAAATTGGGGACTGAGACTTCAGTCAGCAACAATCATAAAGATTTGAATTGCATCTCTAATACCTACATAAAACAAACAAGGCTGGGCATAGTGGCACATATTTGCCATCCCAGCCCTGGGGAGGTAGAAACAGGTGGATTGCTTCTGCTTGCTGAACAGCTGTGCCTCACATACTTGGCCAATTGCAGCCAAAAGAGAAAAACACAATTTCAGAAAATGAAAAAGAAATGGAAGACTCCTGAGTACTGGACACCCAAAGTTGGTCTCTGACTTGCCTCCATGCTTACACATACATGTGAACGAACACACAGAGAAAATGACAAATTAGTATGATATCTTAGGATTTATCAACAATGTAAGTTCAATATGAACCCTACAAAAGTCTTTTAAAATTAGCAAATATCTAACAGTATCTTTAAAAGTAAAGAATTTGACAATAACTTTTATGGTGGATTTTACTTTGCCTAAGCTGATAAAGACTTATATCAGATAGATAAAATACCACTAGAGAAAGAAAATCAAATTACATGCATTATAAACTTCAGACTTGCAGACGGCAAAATCAAATCTTGCCTGTCTACAAAAATTACAGATCATGGAGCTGAATTCAAAATGAGCAAAATTTTGACTTATGTCTCTTCTTTTTAAAATAAAGAAGAGCCAGGAGTTATCCACAAGAAATAATTCCACAAAATATGATTTTTCAGGCTCTGACTGACAAACTCCACACTGATCAAGATCCTCCTGGCAGAGGACCTAAATTATCATGTTCTCCAAGGCAATCCTCTCACTTAGACTGCTCTTGATGAGTGCCATTTCAGATGTGAAACTGAACAAGAAACAGGTGGGGACGCCTGGTCCTCACAGCTCCGCTAACAATGGGAATGCAAAAAAAAGAGGAGGGCTGTTTCCGTGAGTATTTGTATCCATATTCAACTCCAGGATATTAGAAAGGAAAGCCGAACTTGAAAATGAGCAGTACTAATGAGTGACTGCTTACTTTGAATAATTTATTACCCTGCATAATTTGTCTATTTTCATCCTCTCCGATTCTTCTACCACTGATTCATGCATTTGGGATTTTTTTCCCCCTAGCATAGTTGGAAAACATAATCTACTCTTTTTTTTAAGCTTATCAGGTTTTTTTTATTCATTTCATATACCAACCACAGATTCCCCTCTCCTCTTGCTCCCTCCCTCATCCCCCTTTAACCCTCCCCCCACCATTCACTCCTCCTCCATTTCCATTCAGATGGGATAAGACCTCCCACAGGAATCAACAAAGCATGACACATCAGGTTGAGGCAGGACCAATCTCCTCCTTGTTCCAGTATCAAGGCCAGATAAGGTATCCCACCATAGAAAATAGGTTCCAAAGAGCCAGCTCATGCTTCAAGAACAGACCCCAGTACCACAAAAGATCAAGACACACAACTGTCACTTATATGCAGAGGGCCCAGGTTGGTCCCATACTGGTTCCTCAGCTGTTCATCCAAGAGTCCTCCCTGAGCTCCCACAAACTCAGGACAACTGTTTTTGTGGGTCTCCCCATTATGATCCCAAGCCCCCACCTCTCCTCATATAATTCCTCCACCCCCCCCCCTTAACTGGACTCCCAGAGTTCAGCTCAGCACCCAACCATGGATCTCCTTATCTACCTCCATCAGGCACTGGACAAAGGCATCATGATGACAATTAGGGTAGTCACCAACCGGACTACAAGGGAAGGCCAGCTCAAGCACTCCTTCAAATACCACCAGGATTCCTAGCGGGGGATCATCCCTGTGGACTCCTTGGAGCCCCCAAGCCCATAATGGTCACCTCTATCAAGATATCTCTTTCATTACTTTCCCCCTCCTTTCTTTCACCCAACTTGACCATCCTCATCCCTCATATTCCTTTCCTCACATCCCCTCCACTCCACTCCCCCCACACTCAATTTACCCATCTGTCTCCTCTTCCCAGGAAGATCCATGTGTCCTTCTTAGGGCCCTGCTTGTTACGCTGAGGATTATAGCCTATTGTTTGGGCTTTTCCTACTAGCTCTTATGACTTAAATTAACCTGCTTTTATAAATCTTTGTTTAACCATGTGGCCTTTTATCTTTTTTTCATCCTGTATGTCCAACTGCCTCCATGTCTTGTTGGCATCTCCTCTACACCTCCTATTTCCTCTCTCTGCCTGGAAGCCCCACCAATACCTCCTGCCTAGCTGTTGGCCATTCAGCTTTTTTATCACACCAATCACAGTAATACACCTTCACAGAGTGTACAAATATCCCACAACAGATGCCTTAAATTTGAAGGAGAGTAGGGGTATATAGGAGGGCTTGGAGAGAGGACAGAGAGAATGATTATAATGTGTATGTGTGTATAAACTCATGTCAATTTTCAACTTTCCCTGCTATATCTAGAACTGGTTCTCCAAAATTTATTCAGGTAAGAAATATTAACTGGATGGGAATTAGAATGTAGGTCACCTTATCTGAAGCCATAGTAGCAAGTCATTTCCTTCTCAAACCCTTAGTCTTTTCATTAACTCTTTAAGGAACATAGCAAGTACAGGTGTCTCCAAAGTGATGGTTGGATTCATCTCAAAATGTTAAACACAAACTCCTAAATGAACCTAATAGTTTATCAGTGGTATAAAACCTAGAAAAACTAATTCTTCCCCTGGGAATATTTTGAAAGATAGTTTCCTTCTAGGCATATTTTACAATTCCTAAGAAAAGGGGAAGCAGAAAGGTTTCTTCTTGAGTGAGGCCAAATATCCAGGCTCCACTTCAATTAATTCAGGCTTTATCATCTGTCACAACATTAGCATTTGCTCATTTGAGAATCCCTGCTTTCTCTCCTTGGGTTATAAGCCTAAGCAAAGTTCTAGCTCAACTTAATGCACCAATTGTCTGAGCTGTGGATTTCTGCTTTGTGTTTTCCTTCTGAATAAACCATGTGTTTATTTTTATCTTCTGGCTCGTCACTTGACTTTTACCTTTTAACAGAGACCTTTTGAGGTAAACCCAAAATTAAGCTGTACCTAACTGGAGAATTTGGCAAGAGTTATAAATAATTGCCTCCCATGCTTTTTGAGATGCTCTCAACTTTACTTCTTTGGAGGCTGAAGAACTTAGAATATATCTGTTCATGTGTAATCCCGTTTTTATTAATTTGGTTAGCACGTGGCTGGTGACTTCTGAGTGCGAGGCTGCACATGACATGTATCACATTTCAGAGCAAAAGTCATTCAGAAAATGGCAGCATTGTATGGGGACTAGTAAGAAGCAATATTTCCACTGGGTTATACAGGTCACAGCGGACTTTCTTTAATCTGTCTCCCTCAACAATCTTACACGAAAAGGTATTAGTCTCATTTCATATGAAGAAGCCAGAGCTTAGAAATAAGTGGAATGTGTAGCTTCTGAATGCCTCACACTTTGGAAAATCTTTACTTAGTCTATTTTTGCTTGATAGTCCATTCTGATTTTAACTGCATGTCCTTTCAATACTTTGCCTTAACCTCCACATTGCTTAACTGCAGGGACTAGAGGAACACAACCATTGCCAGTCTCATGGTTTTTCCCATTCTCCTGTTCATGGGACTTAAGCTGACAGCAAGGTCATAAAGGGCCCAAAGGATACATGCTCCCTTTCTCTGGGTTCACAAGCTTTAGGGACAAAGTAAGTTGAAACTATTTCTGACAAATTCCATTACATCCAGTTTGGACAATGTTTTCAATGTAAGGAGTCTGGTCAATTGCAGTAAAGTTAGAGGCTCCTACCTACAAAGCTAGACAACACTGACCTACAGAGCAGGCTTCAGATGTATTTCTGGCCAATTAGGCTAGGGTTAATTCTCAGTCCTTCAATAGCCATCTCTTCTAATCTCATAATTCACACCCAAGCAAATGTAAGCCCACTACATCCAGAAGATGGTCACAACAGTGACAAGGTTTTACTTCTCATTCTTGGGTCACAAAATGGTGGTATGAAGGCATGCTCCACCCCTCACCAGCTTTACAGCCTTGAGCAATTTACACGAGCCAGTATTCGAAAGTGCATCCATTATACACTGAATAACAAGCAAACCTACTTTTATAAAGTTGTTTTTCAAACACATAGTAAAAATGCCCAGGAAATTATAGCTTTGTTATCATCATGGTACTGAACAAGAGGGCTGTAAATAAGATAAGGAAGGCCAACATTAACCTTTCAGAGACTCACCTATAATATATAAAATGGTTCAGTGGCACACAGCTTAACATTTACATCACATGCTCTGTGAATTCCCAGGAAATATGAGAGCTGATGGGGAAGAAGAGTCAGGGTTCTGGCTTTATTGGAAACATATTCGGTGCTTCTGCGCTAAAGACCAGCAACTTAATGATGTGGAGAGACAATTAGTACTGGCTGACTTCCTCCCTGGTCTCCTGCTCACCCTAGACAATTCATTTTACAGATCAGAACTCTGAAACACTGCATATGATGCATGAACCTACACCTCTAATAACTAGAGTTCAGATGTTAAAAGCAATCATACCTAGCTTCAGATCCACACTGTGCCATTAATCATGGTGGACCACTCTAACAACCATAGACGTTTGAAAGTCACCCAAGTTCCCCCATTCCTTTTAAATCACAAACCCCTACACATAAGCCTACTTATCATCCTTAAGATAAAAATCTCTTAAAACACTGAGCCAAGAGAATCATGTGACAATTGCACCTCCTATTCCAGACATGCTATCATTTCACCTTGCACTCTTGCCCTATTCTCAACAATGCCCATGGATCTGCACCATGTCTTCTAGAGGTAGAATAAACCGTCCAAATGTATAGATTATCTTCTAACTATTTCACTTTTTAGGTGTTTCATTAAAAGACTGTCTTTACCCATGAAGCAGAAATAACCTTTGCATCTTCTTTATTTCTAAGGTAAGTTTAGAAAGTGCCCCAGGAAACAAGCAACTCACAACTGAAAGGAAAATGAAATGCATAGACATTTATTTATTTGCTCTACTGTGTTCATCTTCATCTTTCCTCCTACCATTGTGAAATAATTGCCTACAGAAGCAATCTGTATCTCTTTGGTATTGTTGATGCCTGTACACGCAGCACGTGCAGAGCTGGAGGCTTCTGGTTTATGGGCTTTTCACTAAGTATTCCAAGACAGCTTCTGCCCAGTTCTTCAATACCCAGCACTAGCCCTTCAAGGCTGAGAAAACAGTTACAAATAAAGCTTGGAAAGCACCTTAAAATAGCTCTGCAGCCCTCACAAGGACTCTCCTCTCTATCAGTGTCTACATTTTATCCTGTACTTACACTGTACAAAAGTGACCGTGTCAATAAGACATGTTGGTGAAGGCCTGTCTGTGTGATAAAGTACAAAGTAATTGTAGCACACATCTTGTTCTAACAGCGGCTTTTTCTCAGATGCTGACGTAATGCATACTTCTGATAGAAGGGCCTGGGTGACTCAACAAGCCACATTCCTCTTGTTCTAGTTCCACCCCAAACGTTCAGCTTTTTACTGCGAAGCAAACTTTGCTCATTCCATGTTTACTAAAATTTCTAAGAAATATGCTTTCCTAAAAGTATATACTCATGCAAATTGAAATAAAAAATGACCAAGTGTACAGCAGTCCAGGGCATTTTTTTTAATGTTACATATATAAGACTCCTCTCAGAGAGCTACAATGTTCATTTGCATATTTAAAATTCAGACTGAACCAGCACCAAAAGAATCTTTTATTTTCTTTAAAGTCATTTATGCATGGACTTTTCCAGATATTGTGAAATCATATTGAAGAATTGTTGTTGCTTTTGTTGGGTGCTCTGACATCTGCTAAGACTGTGAGGAGCCACCAACCCAAATAACCCTTAAGAAGTGAAGAGATTACATTTTCTACCATCAGGAGTGCTACCAGTTACCAGCCACTTGCAATGAGTGCTCATAGAAATTGCCCTCATACTGTTTTCATGTTGTTATTAAGTGAAGATAGGGCACCCTGCTACCCCACGGCCTGCACACACTAATATGGGTTATACCCCTTCCGGGGTCATAAAGATAAATACTGAATCTTATGGAAACAAAAAAATCCTGACATTATCATAAAGAGTATTCCAGAAAAGTAGCAAATTCTCAGCTTTGTAGCATCCTGTGGGATCAACTGAGGTCTTGACAGGTTTTCCTGGCAGCCCCATTTCTCTACAAAACACTGCTTGCTTCTTCTCTCCTTATGTAGTAATCCTGGAGCCACTGTGAGGTCATGGAAAAGAAGCAACAGTAGTATGGCAGAACATTTTTATATATTAAAGGTGGGCCCTGGAAAACCACAAATGACATCTATAATGATATGACATCTTAAAACTACAATGGAATAAAGCAGGGGAAATAGATGAAAAAAATTGGCTCAATGCTAACAATTGTCGAAGCTGAACAATGAGTGTGTGGAAGCTCATTGTACATGATTCTTCTCTATATGGTGGAGAGTCTCCATTATTAAATGTTTTAAAAATATTATTGCCACACTTTCTCAGAGAATCAACTTTTCAAGCAACTTGTCTCTTATCTTGGGATACATTCAGTGTTCCTTTGTTCCTCCAAACAAGGACCTAAATGAGCCAGGAAATTTTCCCCAATCACTTTCTGGGGCAAAGAATAATCCCAGTCACTCTGGGTCTGAGTTATTCAGAGGGGCCTCATTAATGCTAATGAAAATGTCATACATTAGCTAATGAACAGGCAGCTCTCTTTAATGCTACAGACAACCTAGCTACAGAGGCCTAGAAATCAATGCTTGCCTTGTGGGGGCCCTTTCCACAGAGGCAACCTAAATGTGCCGAGTGTGCTGGACTGTAAAAATTCACCCAAACACAGAGAAAGAGGAAGAACTATAGCAAAAGCTACAGGAAAACAGACCAGCATAACAGAGCCAATTAACCCTGTGAGCTGTCACCCAGGCAGCTGGAACCAAGAGCTGTAATTACTTCTTGCTTGGAACATTAGCCTTTCTTGAAGTCCTAGGATAGGACCTGTGGGCAGCTCGGGGGTACTCGGTAAATAAAAAGATAAGCGTGGGTCTTTTCTTCTCAGTCCAGAGAAGGCCAGGATGGATCTCTTAACAACTCGTGTGAAGAAGAAAAATACTCTCACTGATAGAAGTCCACTGGACCTGTCATCCGGGCCTTCCGCCTGGAGACTCCTCTTCTTCACACAGTGAGGCCTTGAGCTTTCTCTCTTGGAGAATGTGATACCAATAAATACAGTCACTATGTAGTAGGAAAGGCCAATGATGAGCTATATATGATACTAGTTCCATCTTTTAGTGACATCATAGCCATTATAATTTTTTTTAATTTATTTATTTATTAAGGATTTCTGCCTCCTCCCCGCCACCGCCTCCCATTTCCCTCCCCCTCCCCCGATCAAGTCCCTCTCCCTCATCAGCTTGAAGAGCAATCAGGGTTCCCTGACCTGTGGGAAGTCCAAGGACCGCCCACCTCCATCCAGGTTTAGTAAGTTGGTCAGTTTTTAATGAATATGGGAATAATGGACATAGGTTGGGAATGTTCACACTCTAAAGATGCTATTTTTTTAAAAAGGCCCAGAAGGACATGCCAACATCCCTATGCTATTTGCCTTGGGTGGCTGGGCCCTGGGGCCTTAGAATGACATCTGCCCTGTCGGTTTTCTAGAGTTTGCATTCATGCATCTTATGCTGGAAGAGACCCAGGCCTTTTTTTTTCCCCAAGAAAGTGAAGCAGCAAAGTAAAACTGTAGAGAAACAGCTCCTGGCCAGGCAGGCTGTGGGGCTGCATGCAGAGCTGGCACCCGCAAACTGAGCTGGAAAAGATGCTACCATTTAAAGCTTTTTGACTTTCAAACCGTGAATAAGCTGTGAGTCCTACCCTGGTTGACAGCAGGAAGGCAGCAGGGCCTGAGCCGGGAGGGGAAGAACTCAGCTCCAAAAGAGGGTATTCTTTTTATAAACACCTTTGATTTGGATTGCAGGCATACAGCTCTGTTTCCGCAGAAGAGCCACTGTATTCCACCTAGGTGCCTCCCTGCAGGTGGTCCAAGCCATCAGGCCTCTTGCAAGCCACCCTTTCTGCTTCCTTTGTGCTAGGCTTTGCTGGCCTCCTATCAAATAGCAGGGGAGAGGGCTCAGAATAAGCCTCTAAGAATCCATGTGTCCAAATGAAAAAGCGGTTTGGAAGAATACAGGAAAAAAAGAAGAGATAAAGCGTGCTGTAATGCTCTTAACGAACAGGGCAAGTTCTGGATGGAAGAAAAGAAAAGCAAATATTTTACTCTTTACCTGTAAATTGTTTCTCTCCCACCCCCCACAGCCACTGCCCTTTAAGAATTCGAAAAAGCAAGACATCCTTTCCCTGAGCTACACCCAAGATGATGACCTCCAACTCTTCTTGAGTCACTCAGGCAGCTGGAGGTGGGGACAAGAGGCTGTTATCCAATCACATTCTCTCTGCCATGTACTCTCCTATCCTAGGATGTTCCTGCAGCACCTGCACTAGGAAATCACGGAGATGTGCTAACAGGTGCTAAGGCTTTGATGAGAGGAAGCTAGTCCAAGAGTAGAAACTGCAATAAAAACACAAGCCTACCTGGCATGCGCCACTTTCCACAGACCCATCCTGACATCCACAAGATGAGAAGACAAAGAAAATCCACAGTCCCGAAACTGTATGTGAGAACTGGGGAAGTGGGAGAGATGGCAAACTGCGGGAGGTTCCCTTGAACGGGACCTCTCTTCAGATGCATCTGCCAAAGCTGCCTCTGCTTTGGCGCTGGTGCCGTGGCTTTGCCATGTCTAGTTAATATCGGTCCCGGGATTGATTCTACAGGACCTCAATAGACTTAAGCAAAAGAACACTACCGAAGGGAAAGAAAACCAGATCCAGATACTTGGCTATGCATTCCCTTCAACTAGTGCTATATGTGGCCTTGGCACATTGGGCCAGGCACTTAGAATAAATTGGAAATCAAAAACAGTCATGTGTTAGACATGGTGGATCCATCTATAATCCTAGCACACAAAAGACTGAGGCAGGATTTCCAGGCTAATGTAGGATACAAAATAAGTTCTATCTCAACAAACAAATAAGCAAAACCAAGCAAAATCTAAAACAAAAAACAAATAGGTGTCCACATCCTCCATTTATACCTACTATCCAGGAAGACAGATGCTAATATATTAGCTATACATAAATAAGTCAAAAATTAAAACTATAGTAAGTGATATGAAGTGCTGGGGTGTCTGTGCCTGATTCATTATAGGCATCTCTTCACTGAGTTCTGACTTCCTGAGTGATACACAGTATTTATGCAGAAAGAAACACAAGAACTGACCAGGGGGCAGGGGTTTACTGGAGTAGCTCCTAGTCATAAAATAGACATGTTTACTAGGAACTCCTCTCACTGCACTGTAACGGGAAGGGATCAGGGGCCCAAATGCCTAGACCTGGAGAAGTAACTATCATACATCAACCAGGAGCTCAGCCCAATTGCCAAGGAAGGGAGCAAAAGATGGGAAAGACTAGACGTCAGGGCTGTCCAGGGGTACGAGCTAGTATCTGTCCTCTGCTTTCCCTATTTTCCTTTCTTAACTCCTTGATTGCTGTGGGACAATGGTCTTTTATCCTGTTACATGTATTATTTGTAATAAAATGCTGATTGGCCAGTAGCCAGGCAGGAAGTATAGGTTGAGCAACCAGACAAGCAGTAGAGGCAGGGCAAGAAGAATTCTGTGAAGAAGATTCTTCAGTCTGCAATCGTGACTCAGATGCAGAGGACACAAGATGTGACTGCCTTGCTGAAAAAGGTACCAAGTCACATGGCTAACACAGACAAGAATTATGGGATAATATAAGTTATAAGAGTTAATAAGAAGCCTGAGATACTAGGCCAATCAGTTTATAATTAATGTAGACCTCTGTGTGATTTATTTGGGACTTAATGACTGAGAGAACCAGGCAAGAAACAAACCTCAGTCAACACTTTATCATTAAATATGTGGTTATCAGGGTTGTGTTTGTATCTGCCTTGGGAAGTTTTGGTAGTCTGCTCCATCTAAACCCTGCCTACCCAAATCTTGAACTCTGAAACTACCTCTGTTTTTGGCATCTTACTCAGACAGACCTCGAGGACACTTTAGGTTTGGTATCCTTCACTGTATAAGTTCCACACAAATCTGAAGCATACACTAATAAAATTAATTTACAGAGGGCTCTGAATCATCTTCTCTTGTTTCCCATTCTGAGAGCTTCTAAATACTGACAAGGTAAATCACCCTTTGTAGGGGAAGCCTCAGTTTGGGTATGAGAAGAGAAAATCTTGTACATGGCTTACCTAGTTAACACATTCGGAGCCACACTCAGACCACAGGCATGAGCCTGAGGTGAAGAGTCATTATTCACATGCATTGTCACAAATCCATTCACAGTGGTTCCTCAGCTCTGTTAAAACAATAGCCTCTCCCTGGCTCCCTCAGCAGCCTTCTGCAGCAATGCATGGAACTTAGCTCCGACTTCTGCTTTACAGACTTGGCAAGGAAATAGCATAAGTGCTAAAAATAACTCTTCTGCCCTCTGTTCTTTCTGAAGAACTTAGAGAGTGCTCTTTCCTTGTAATCAATATTTAAGGAGCAGGATCTGCTCTTGAGGCCGTCACATACAATAGAGCTAAACTGAGTGGTAATGAGCCATGTGCTATGTGAGTTTACATACAGTGTCAGCCCAAGAACACTCGTGGGATAAAGTACTACACACCACAGTAGGGCGAATACACAGTGAGAGTCAATATGCTGTGCATTTCAGATGATGCAAGTTACCGTCTAGTTCAAGAGTGCAAACCATGCACAACATAAGCCAAGTGTTTACATTTCACAGTGCAGTAGTATAAAGCAAACACACCAAGGAAAATAGTGTGACTGCTGAAGAGTGCAATTACACTACAAAATCACAGAAACTACCACACACATAGAGTATGAAGTACGACCCAACACAGTTACATGAACTGTCATACGTTGCCTAATTCCATATTTATAACACTTTTTCAATCTGAAATCATTCCAAAATAAAAGTCCGTGCTGCAGAAATTCTTCGCTAACATTTTCATGGTTTTGAAAGAGTCTCCTCTAGCGGCAGTCTGTCATAATAATGGTTATGGACTAATATGCCCAAATGTTTACCGGAGTGTGACTTCAAATTTGATTCTGAGCTTCCTTCCTGAAAAGTGTGAGATGAACAATTATAGAATTCTTAGTGTTGGAGAGCAGGAAACCTCCTCGTTCCTTAGCACAAATGAAGGC
>NW_004949103.1:14723662-14747013 GCF_000317375.1 Microtus ochrogaster
AATAGCTGTCAGTATTCTTGCATGACATTCTCTTTTTTTCAGTTGAGAAGCAGGCCTAGACTGTTAACATGTCCAGTGGCACAAGAAGAATACTTCTTAGCACCATGTCTGAATCCAAGTCCCAACTTCAACATTTGCTGGCAATGTGACTTTTGGTATGGTACTTAAATCCTATATTCTCCGTTCCTACAGCTGTGAAATTGGGATAAAATCAAAACTTCTTTAAAGGATTGTCATGAGATTTAATAAGAGAAATAATTAATAACCTATATAATAATAACCTGTGAAATAATAAGTATTGTAATGTATTTAGTACAATGACAAGCACCTAGTAAATCTTCAATGAATTATACACTTTTAGGCTAAACAAAGGGTTAAAGCCTATGCTTTAGACACAGAGGACACCACATGAGCAATGCTTTCAGTCAGATCAAAAACTACCTGATGGAGCTTTGGCTGAAAGACAAGCTACAGTAAGATGTTCCCTGAAAAGTAGAAGTAGATATATTCTGTAATACGTGAACAATGTTTTGCTACAGTCTTCTATGTTTTATGAATCACAACCGATAGCACATCTGTTGGCCTGTACTGGATATGTAGTGATGAATCAAAGAACACCTTGACAAAAAGGGAGACAGAACCAAAAGTCACCAATTTGCAAGGTTAATGTAACCCAAAGTTTGCATTCCTTTTAAATATTATGGGAACGCTTCTGTATTGTTTTCCTTGTGCCTGTCATGTACTCATATAGCCCATTTTAATGTAAAAAAATTTGAACTACTTTTTCTACTAACTCAGGTTAAATTGAAGCATTAAAAATGAATAAGTAACCATGACCCCAAGAAGATAAAAAAGCATTAAAATAAATTAATGACTTAAGAATAGTTAAAAATCGGGTTTATATTTTAGTGAGATCATTAAACTAACTAAATGGATCTGAAGTTCAAATACTGTTGGAATCTGTCCTATACATCCATTCAAGACTATTTAATCTGAACTTCTGCCAAGACAGAGGACAAATGATCTTCCAGGATGAACCATTTTATGTTCATACTCAGATTCACGCTAAGACCAAAATTGTGTTATCTCAACAAAACAACCTGAGTTGCTTAACCTAGAGCAAGCATCTTGCTACATAACTACACACCAGAAATTGTTATTGTATATACCACTACTCCCCATCATATTGCTTACAGTAGAAATGACTGAGTAGACACACCATTCCTTTTCTGTTGAGGCCAGCATAGCCTCAGCTTTATGCTGAACCTACATGTTAGGAAGAGAGTAGGTACGGAGCAAGATCACTCAAGGAAAAGGAATGTTCTACTACCCATCCCATCACCCTCTGTTAGATCCAAACCAACTCTTACTCCCTAAGGGTCTTCATTTTGCTCCTGATCCTTATCAATACCAAATACAGCTATCACCTTACAAGGGATCATATTCTTGAGTCAATGAGAGTGATCATGGCCTGAATTGTACTGTTGGAAAGTTTAGCTAAGGCAGTTACAGTAAATTTGGGGAAATCTCTGCTATAGACTTCAGATGTTTTCTAATGACTTTCTTAGCTTTGGAGTTGGTAGAAACTAACAGCCTACTAGGCTGCTGCATTCAGTTTTAGCTGATAATTACAAAAGTATTAGGTCAGACACAGAGGATGGCAATAAGCGGTTATGAAGCAGATCTAAAGATAGTCCAAGACAATCTGGGTGTTTTTGAAACATTGCAACTCTCCAAAAGCATGAAGTTCTAGTCAATTAATCAACCATAGAATATTTAATGAAGGTGTGGCTTTTTAAAAACAATCTGGAAATGTCTGTGTATATCTTTGTGTCTGGGCTCAGACTAGTACAACAAGGGGGAAAACACTAGTTGTCAGAACAGCAGAGACATATCTCTACAGTCCAGGATCCTGGGTTCCTCCCTCCATGCAGCATGATCAGAATAGAACATTCAATAGGAATTGAGTATTTCACTATGATACTTGGTTCCTACAGTAACTCAAATCCATGTCAGCAGCAAAAGCGAAAATGCTAGGTACATATGGAAGCTCACTCCAGAGCCTGGGATCAAGTGAATCCCTTTACACTAAGAAAATTTCTCCTATTTTCATGTCATAAGAAGTCCCATTCAAATTCTTTTCTGAGCTTTTCTCAAGTAGAAACTGATAAAGATCACACAAGGTCCTACTTCCACACTTCTTCACTGACAGACAATTTGTTTATTGTAGCTCTATTTTAATAAGGTGAGAATTGTAAAAGCCAGTACAACTTGGATGAATAAGCACTAAGAGGCTTTGTGAAACCCTTGAATTGACTTTAATCATGAAGTGTTGGTTCTACTAACTCATCTCCATGGTTAAAAATACACAAACTAGCTAAGTATGGTAGCCCATATCTGCAATCCATACATTTGGAAAATTAAAGTAGGAGACAGTCATGGCTTAGAGACCAGGCTGGGCTACATAGTGAATTTTGCAGCTTGAACTACAGATTTGAGACTGTGTTTAAAACAAACAAACAGAAAAACAAAGCAAAACAGAAAATACTTTTCACAGTTTTGGGGACTGAAAAGTCAAAGGGCAAAGAACTGTAGATTTGATCCTGGTAAAAAGGGCCTTTTCCTGGCTTGTAGATATTATCTTCTCGGTATGTATTCATCAGACTTTTCCTTTGTGCTTGCTCATGGAGAAAGAGAGAGCTCGGCCTCTGTCTTCTTATAAGGGTGTTGATTCCATTGTTAGGGCCACATTATCAGGACTTAATTGAAACCAATAATGCCCCAAAGGCTCTATTTCTAAACACCACCACACTAGAGATTAGGACATCACACATTTGAATTCTTGGAAGGAGCAAACATTTATCCTCAGGATGGAAGATAAGGTTGGGCCGTGAGGATTTGATTTGTCCTTATTGATTTAAATGGTTCCAACATTTAGAATAGACATAATAGTAACTCTGGAAATACCTGTTAATTAAGAACATGAGAACTATAAGTTATATAAGTGCTGAACTAAAATGTAAAAGTCATTACCAAATTTCACAAGTGTTACTAATATTCATAATAATATTACAGATTTCTACTGTCCAAACATCAGCAGATTATTGTTGTGGTTAAGAGCATGAGTTAGGACATAGGTGTTGTACATTTAGGACTTCCAGGCCTTCTTGGATCAATATTTTTGAACTGGGAATTTTAGCTTCCAAAGCTAAGACAAATCTTGGACCTTTGGGGAAACTGATGACCATTCCCTTCAGTTAGGCAATGAGGTTCTTCCTGGGTCTTCTAAATGCAGCTTGGCGGGAATAATCAGTCCAGTTCACCTTGTAAGCATGAACACCTGAGCTGGCTCACCAGAACACATTTAAGAAGTCAGGCAAGGTGTGTATTCTTGTAATCCTGGACTTTGGAGGTAGAATACCTGAGGCTTGCTGGCCAGTTGACCAAGCTATTTGGTGAACTTGGGAACAACAAGAGAGATGTGGTCTCAAAAAACAACATTCATGGCTCCTGAAGACTGGTGTTGGAAATTGACCTTTGGCCTCGCATGCACATGTCTGCACACACACACATACTAATGTGCTCACAAAACCACACTCACATGCATACATAAAAATACACACACATATGAATATGAAAACATAAAAAGATAAAACCAGCTTGCCAGGAAACATGCATCAAAACATGAGGAAAGGGGTAAAGGGACCAATCTTCAAGTTCTTAATCCTCCTGATACATGGTTCTTTTAAAAACTTCTGAACATATTTTTCCTTAACTTCTATATAATGCCTCCCTTTGCTTTACTCATCACAGTGGCAATAAAGTGAAGGCCAGATCCAGAGATCCACACCATGTTCCCAGACTGTGCACCCAGCCACTTTTATAAGATCCCAGCTCATTTCAAAATCCCAGTAGCCTTCTGGACATTCTCTGAAGTGCTTAGAGTACCCATCACGTTAGTCCTTCCAGACACTTGAAGGCTTCTACACTCATTATTTGTGCTCCTTCCTTCTCTGTCATCTATCTCCAAGGTCTCCAAAGCCCAGTACGCTGTCTGCAAAATCGAGGACACTTCTCTTTGAGAACTAAACTGCCAGGGACAATCAAGAAAATGCAGTAAATTCATAGCTCCTTCTCTCTCTCCAGTTTCTGTCCTCATTGTCTTATCATTTTGGGCACTTCTCTCCTCCCTTGGACATTAGTTCATATTATCTCTCCTTTAACCCAGTACACATCAAACCCAACAGGAAGGGATATGACTGACACCTCTATGACAAAGAGAAGACAGGCTGTTCTCACAGCCTTACCTGGAGGTTATGCCCTGCTCTTGGGCTTCTCTCAACGCTGGGCAGCCAGGAGTTCCAATCCTAATGAGAGTTCAGTGAGCCAGCAGCCCCCGTGAGATGGAAGAACTTTTTTGAAAGGAACTCTGTAGTCCCTGTTCTTTCTCCTTTCTGAGTCATTGTTCCTGAATAAAGCTAGTGTTTCTACTTTTGCCTCCCTTCGCCATAATTCTACATAGGGAGAGGCTTCTGTTTCTAGTGGGAACACAATCATCCTGCTGCTTCTCTGTGCCTAGGCCCTCTTGAATTCTAGGAAGCACTCGGATCTGACAAAATCTAAAACAGCTGTGCACTTCTTCATGGAAATGAATGGTGTAGATTGAATGTTAGTTACACCACCACGATCTCCTATGCAGGAACCTATTACCAGAGTGATGACATCACAAGGCCAGGCTTTGGAAAGTTCATAGGTCATGTGGATCAAGTCTTTATGAAGGAGATTAATGTCAACACTTTCCCTGTTTTCTGCTAGGGCAGGGTACAAAGAGAAGGTGGCCATCTGCAAATTAGGAGGCAAGACTTCACCAGATCCCGGATCTACAAGCACCTTAAGTTTTGATTTCCCAGCCTCCAGGAGAGAAATTTTTAAAACACCAAAATTGGCTGAAATAGCTTCTCTCTTTAATAGCTGATAAAAACAAGGCAACACACTGGATCCATGAGTTAACTCAACTACTTAAGAAACTTGACAATTCTTTGTTGTTGTTTTTTTTTCAGTCTCACAGACACTGCTTTATTTGTAATTACTTAAAAGTTATAAAGGAAAAAAAAACTACAGTAGCAGTCAAATGAGCTACAGGGGCAAGGAGTCCATCTTGTCAAAAACTATGGGGATTTTATTAACTCCCTTACTCCTTTGCTTGACAATTCTTATCATTTTACTTAAAACAGAGGGCATTCCTGGGAATTGAGAGTTTAATGAGAGTATAATATAAGCTTTGAACTTCAGAAATTTACTAAATAATCCTTTCAAAGGGTGGAAATAGTTATAATTAGCAAAATATTCTCTCTTCCCATTAGCTTTTTTGCTTCTTCTCCTCATGGTTTTCTGTTTTATTTCTGGATCTAAACTCAAAATAGATTGTTTACTGATTAGAATTTCTTTGTTTTATGCCTTGAGCTATAGCAATTTTTAAAAAATGACAAGTCCATCAAAAGTACCATTTGCTATAAAAAGAAATATATTCAGTACATTCCAGACATAAGACTATTCCTAATTTTAATCCTATTGTGCAGAAATTGGAGATGTGACTCTAAATTTAGCTTGGTCTGACCTGACTCAACTAAATTTACCCACTATTAACAATGAGAATCTTTAAACTTCCCAATCCCTGCCAGTTTCTATTATTAATCACTAAAGCATTCCCTTAATCCTTCACACCCAAGAACAGCTTCATTACAATTTTAAAGTTACTGTCACAAACCCCGCTGAAATATTTGTTAGAAAATATAATTTTAGAAAAAGTGAAAACTAAGCAACTTGATAAAAGTATATTTGTGAGCTACTCATTTATTCCAAAGGACACCTTTAGAGATGAGAAGTCAGGTGGCTGAGAAGTCTTTATTAATTTGAAGACCTCTTGACCCAAAGTCACCAACCTTTCTATTTCTCTAGAATAGGAACAAGTTATATTCCGTCCATTCTTTTCCCTATAAAAGACAGATTGGAGGCTCTGAATTGCTGAACTCAATACCATGGTTGCACACGATAATGAGAACCGTACTACAGACTCTTCCATCAGCACCTCCAAAGGCTGCACAGTCAGTGGAGTACCAGACGAATATGTGTATTTGTGTGAGAATAAGAGATTAAGTATCTTCACAGTCACCATTTCCTTTGTCTCAATTTCTTTGCCATGTGGTCACTACCACAAATTCACAACAAAAGAGGCTGTGCATTCTACTACTTTACAGCTTTCACTGTGCTCCTACATGGAAAGGAAACAACTTGGTACCTCATCAGCAGACCAGGAAGGGCCTCCATCAGCAGCTCGTGGGACTGAACCTGCTTCAAGGGTTTGTTGAGCAAGAATTTAGTGCTTTGGCAGCATTTATTTTACGCATACCACATTGGTACAAATGAAGCTGCGCATGCTGCAGAAAGGGACAGGGCACAGAAAAGGGACAAATTCAGTCAGAATCAAGGCTAATGATTTAGGGTATGAGATTACATTGGCAAGAGCTGAGTGCCAAGATGAGATGTGAGTCAGAAAAACATTATTAGAAATAGGCATAGCCCCAGAGTAGGCACAAGCCTTTACAGGGCAGAGACAGGCAAACCTATGTGAGCTTGAGGCCATTCTGTTTTACCTAGGGAATTCCAGCCAAAGATACGTAGTGAGATCATCTCAAATATAGTTAGCAGTCTCGGGAGCTTGTTTGGTGGTTCTAGCAGGAGAGCACAGCTATTTATAAACCCTCAACCAAAGAATTGGGGAGGATGGTTTAAGTCTTGCTTGTGAAATCCTTTAACAATATCTGGAAAAGGAGTACGGCCATATAGGAGTCAATTTTACTCTCACGGTAAGCACCATTTACTGAAATTTGAGCATTTATTTTATTCAAAAATCATCTCTACATAAAAGGCATATTGTCTCTTTGTAAACCACCTTTGCGGTAAAATTTGGCCACTGTGTTGGAATTCTTTATTCTCAGCTGGCAGGAGGCTTTACCCAGACTCTGGAAAAGGCTCCTCTCTCTGCTCATGTCACCAACATTTTCACTCTTTCAATCCTGCCTCAATAGACACTTGACATCATTTCAGAAAATTCATAAAACAAATAACCACAAATAGCAAGACAAAAATACTTGGTTGCTTGGGGGTGTGTATATGTGTGTATGTGTGTGTGTGTGTTGGGGGCAGGGGTCTGATTTTCAGAGTTGCCACAAAACAGATCACAGAATACAAAACACTGAAGCACATAAATAAGCAGAAAATGACGGATATGAACGCCACAGTATCAATAACCACACTAAATATAAAAAATAATCAATAATCAAGGGGTAAAGGACACCACAAGAAAACCCACAAAATCAACTAGCCTGGGCTCATAAGGGTTCACAGAGACTGGGTCACCAACCAGAGAGCTTGCACAGGACTGACCTACGCCCTCTGTCGATGTTACAGTTTTATAGCTTGCTCTTCTTGTGGGACTCCTAACAGAGGGAACAGAAGCTGTCTAGCCTTAATAGAACAGGTTGTGCCTAGTCTTACTGTAACCTGATATGCCATGGCTGGTTATTAAACATGGGAGGGCTATCCTTTTCTGAAGAGAAAGGAGAAAGAGTGGATGAGGGGTGGAATAGAGGGGAGGTTGGGGGTAAGGTTCAGAGGGAGAGGAGAAAAAGAGGAGAAACTGTGATCAGACTGGAAAAAATTAATTAGTTAATTAATAAAACATATTCAACTCAGAAGACCAAGTTTGGAGAAATGTTCACAAATGTGTGGTCCAACTAAAAGCTATCAACATGCACAATCGAAAGTAAAAGATGAATCAAAAGTAAAATAATTCACTGACAACATGAAGCATAGGACAGCCAAAATGGCAATGTGAATATGCAACAAAATAGATTCCATGTTAAAAATACATAGATACAACAAGGAGAATCTTAGGACCAAGGGAACATCCAAGACACTACAGGAGGCTAAAGGAAGGCAGAAGAGACACAGGTGAGGTCTGCTTGACTCTGGAGAAATAGGATAACAACAGAAGAGCTGGGTAAAAACCCAAAGCATCTACTTGATAGTAAGTAAAAGAGAAAAGTTTACAGACCAGAAGAGGAGAAAATTCAGAGTTCATCCCAGAAGGATCTGCAAGGTTTGGGGAACTCCTCAGTCCTAGTGAGGCTCCCAGCAGAGGAAGGGCACCATGTTTAAGACCACCTCAAAAAAATTATGCAGTTCACTTTCAACAACAGACATTTTCAAGGTCAGAAAAGGAGGAGGGATGAACTCGAAAGCTACACACAGCACTATCGGAAGAAGGGGAAACAGTTGAAAAACCCTTTACTTGGCATTAGACCACAATATGAAAGAGAAGCCATTTTTTCTTTAAAGATTTCGTTTTTAAGTTGATCATACATATGTGACCAAATGTGGGAATGCTACATGTATGACAAAGTCAGTGGGACTCAGAAGAGGGTGTAGAGCTGAAGTTGTAGGTGGCTATATGTTCTAGACACTGAACTCTGGTCCTTTGGAAAAGCAACATGAGCCTTCAACCTTGGAACCATCTTTTCAGTCCCAAGACTAGTCCTCTGCCTAGACAACAGGATGACCATTTGTGGTCCTCTATGAACTATAACCTGTCAAATCTAGAGCCAGGGTTGCTGGTCTGTATCCTGAAGCTTAGCCACAGGCATAGGTGTACACTTCTAGGATGGTGGTGTTGATAAACATTGTCTCAGACTTGCAGGTTATATGATTTTATTTCTTTCTCTCTTATTTTTCCATTCTACTTCTAACCTGATGTACATGAACCCTCATTCCTCTGGTTCTCCTTTGCTGTCTACCTCCATTCTTTAAATATCATTCCAATGCTAATTATTAATTTCACTCTGCTCTTTTCCTTTTCTCATAGCCACAGTAAAGAGTATCTTAGTAGTGGGGGGAGGGCGGGAGGAGTGGGAGGCTGGGAGGAGGAGGAAATTTTTTTTCTCAATAAAAAAAATAAATAAAATAAAAAAAAGAGTATCTTAGTAGTTCAAACACTGCTATGAATGTTACCTTCCATCCTATCAAGATTGGTTTTTATTTTACTTTGAATTTACTGTATTTTTAGGGGAGGAAAGAACAGATTTTGAAAAGGTTGTATGAGGAGACAGTATTCTATTCTCAGAGGAGTAGTGGGGATTGGGCCTGATGCCCAGTTACCTGGAATGATAGTCTAAGAACTGAGCTAGACCTTAGTCAAACAGATGAAACATGGTCTCAATGTTATTCGGGTCCCTCATCAGCACTATAAACACTTCCATTATAAGAACAAAAGTAAATCAAAAATTTAAAATCCAACCAAACACTTAGCCACAGATATGCAGATGCTAATGAAGAAACACAAGAAATATTTAAAAAAAATAGAAAACTACTCTTCCAAAATTCCCAATTCTTTAAGAGTGAACTAAAAAAAGTGATTATAAAGTTTGTTCAAAGAAATAAAAGCATATAAAAGGAAAATGCATAAATGAATTCCCAGAGAACACAAATAGGTCAATGAAATTAAGAAGTCATTACAAGATATTAAGTGTAATTCAATAAAGATAAAGAAATTATGTTAAAAATGTTTCTGAAATACCGGAAATAGAAAGTTTAACACTAAAAATAAAAAGCTTGGGGGCTGGAGAGATGGCTCTGCGGTTAAGAGCACTGCCTACTCTTCCAAAGGTTCTGCGTTCAATTCCCAGCAACCACATGGTGGCTCACAGCCATCTGTAATGAGGTCTGGTGCCCTCTTCTGGCCTGCAGGCATACACACAGACAAAGTACTGAGAATACTGTATACATAAATAAATAAATAAATAAATAAATAAATAAATAAATAAATAGAGTAATCTACAGACTATCAAAACAATTACCTCTCTCTTCCGTCTTAAAAAAAAACCAAAATGCTATTACTAATAATAATTAATGGTAATAAATAAAAAAATTTTAAAAAGAAATAAAAAGCTTGAGTGGAAATCCTCACAAATATAACAAATCAGGTGGAAAAAAGACTATCAGAGGTTGAAGACAAAGTAGGTGAATTGGACCATTCAAACAATCACAAAAATAAATGAATAATAAAGTATGAATAGAGAATTTGTAATCTATGAGACATTATGGAAAGAATGAACCTACAAACCTGAGAATAGAAGAGAATTTTTTCCTACTAAGAGCATTGAAATATAGTCAATAAAATTAAAACAAACATGTCTCTTCCATTGAAAAGAATATGCATTCTCTTACATCAGACATTTAGAACATCAAATAGAGAAGATAACAGAAGAATCTCCCCACATCATAGTATAGTAACAACAAAAATATACAGAGGAAAGTATATTGGAAAATGCAAGAGAAAAATGCCAAGTCATACATAAAGGCAGATCCATCAGAATAACAACAGATTCCTCAGCAGAAATTTTAAGAGTGACAAAGATTTGGAGTAGTATCTTTTATGCTCTGAAGGTAATTGCCAACTAGTCATATCAACAAAAACTGCCTGACATAGTTGAATAAAAAAAATGGAAATCTGTCTGATAAAGACAACCACTATGCCTCTACAGAAGACACTTGAATGACTCTTTAAGACTGAACAGAGTGATGAACATATCTATGGAGCTACAGGAAAGAATAAATCACACCAAAAAGAGTTAAGCAAATGAGGAATAAGAAAACACTCAAGCTACAAACTCAATAGAAGAACAGAAGCAAACACATTATTTCAATAATAATTTCAAGTATTACTGGTGACAAATCCTGAATCAAAAGACAAGAGAGTAGCAGATTAGATTACAAAACATGATCCATCTATTTGATTCCTCCAAGAAATGTATCTCACTATAAAAAGCCAGATATAACCTTCAGTAAAAGGGAAAAAAAATGTGTTCTGAACAAATGGCATCAAGAAGGAGATATAATTGTTTACTACATGACACTAAACTTCAAACAAAATTGAGTGAGAGAAGATTAAGAAGGCCAGTTACTTCATGCTGATTAAATTCACCTGATCCATCAAGAGCATATAACAATCCTAAATAGATATGCACTGAACACTAATGCATCTCCTTTTGTTAAATATACACTATCAAATGTAAATAAACAGATAAAACACAGCACAATAACAGTGAATAATTTCAACACCCGAATCTCACCAATAGATGTTATCAACCAGACCAAAGAAACGACCTGAGAAACATTTGAGTTACATGATATCTTAGATAAAGTTGGCTGTCTCTAAAGTAGATCATATAATACAATATAACAAAAGTCTTAACAAATACAATAGAACTGAAACAATATTTGTATTCCTGCGGCAAACTTCTCGACCAGCAAGGAAGAACAACCACCACATGAGGATTCTTCTCAGATCACGCTTTAATGGAGTGCCCTTAGTTGAGGGAGAGCAGAAAGCGAGGGGCCTGAGAGCACTAAAGCAGCTGCTTATATAGGGAATTGGCACACAGGTCACCCTGTGATTGGCTGCCACCATCAGCTGACACCACACTGCATCGGGATAGGCCCAAGGACTCTAAACCACCACGCATGCGGGAAGCGGGGGACACGCAGCTCCCAAAGGCATAGCCAAATATGGAATTGTTTATTTCCAACAAGACAGGATGTCGGCGCCATCTTGTAATGGCGATCCTGTCCGGCTCCCTGCATATTCCATCTAAACACAAAGGAATAAAACATGAAATTAGTAAAATAGAAATGAAAGAAGGAACACAAAATCATAGAGATCAAAGAACACACCATTAAATGATATGTGACACATCAAAGACATCAAGAAAGAAATTTTAAAGATTCTTAGAATTGAATACAAATGAAGATACAACATAACAAAGCTTATTCTAGAAGATGAAAGCAGAGTTGAGGGGGGATTTCAGCTATAAGTGCCTATATTAGAAATTTTCCAAGATCTTAAACAAATAATTTAGCAATGTATATCAGTGCCAAAGAAAATAGAGAATAAAAATATGCCAAATTCAAAATCAGTAAATGGGAAGAAATAAAAAGATTAAGGAGGGAAAAGGAATAAGTGATACAACTGGTTGAGTCTTTGAAATAAAAATAAAAATACTTTAACAAAAATATCAAAATAAAAGAGAAAGAAGATTCAAATAAAGAAAATTAAAAGTAATAAAGGCTCTATCACAACAGACACCCATAAAACTCAAAGATCATTGGGGCATACTTTAAAATTTAAATTCCTTGTTTTTGTCCTATTCTGATTTGGTTTGGTTTTACATTATTTTACTTTGCTATTATTCTTTATTTGCCTATTTGTTTCATAATGAGAGACAGAAAGGGTGTAGATTTGGATGGGAGTGAAGAGGGAGACTTTTGGGGGAGTTGGAGGAAGGGAAATCATAATCAGGATATATTATAGGAAAAAATCCATTTTTAATAGAATAAAATATGTAAACCTCAAAAATGTGAAAAGTCCATCAACTAAACAGAAAAATATGTGATATGGCATATAATGTACTATGTTCATCAATTTAAAAAGATATACTAATTAAGAACAGTGCTGGTAGTGGTTTGAATGAAAATGGCCACCATAAACTCATATGGAGTGGCATTTTTGGAGGTGTAGCCTTGTTGGAGGAAGAGTGTCACTGGGGTTGGGCTTTGAGGTTTCATAAGCTCAAGCCATGCCTGCTGGTTTACTGTCTCTTTCTGTTGCCTATGAATCCAAATGGAGAACTCTCAGCTGCCTCTCCAGAACCAAGTCTGCCTGCATGCCACCATGCTTCCTGCCATGACAATAATGGACAAAACCCCAAAGTATAAGCCAGCCAAAATTAAGTATTTTCTTTTATAAGAGATGCCATGGTCACAGTGTCTCTTCACAACAACAACAACAAAACAAATCAAAAAAAAAGTAAGAGAAGTGTGCTACGTAAAAAGGGGCAAGTTACAAAATCTACATGTATGAGTCAATTTTTACAAAATGTCCAGAATGAGAAAATTCAAAAACAAAATATAGGAACATGGGAAGTCTGAAAAGGAATAACTAGGAAGAGGGTTCCTTTGGAAATGGCAAAATGAACCAAAAGAGACAGCAATGCTGTGTGTTTATTCTCATGTCAACTAGCCACAAACTAGTCACTTGAGAAGAGAGGCTCAGCTGAGGAACTTGTCCTGATTGTTTTAACTGAAGTAGGAGGACCCAGGCCAAATGTGAGTGGCATCTAATAGTAGCCCAGATCAAATGGGCATGGCAAGCCATTTTTCACCCATTGATTGCTTGGTCTTCCCTCTAGTGGCCTAGTTAATCTATCCTGCTGCTGCTTATTCCTTCTCTGATATCAGAACAAGTCTTTCTAGGATTGAATCCCTGAATAAGGTCCACAGGCTTGTTAGAAAACCATCTAGCCTCATGGATAGAACAGCTACTAGATTCTTGACTTCTCAAGAGTAACACAGCCTCTATTACTATTTCAACATAATTTAATAAATTATATGTGTGTTCGCATTCTATCACTCTATTCATCTGGAGAACCATGACTAATACATGACAGTTACATAACTAACCATACTAAAATCTCCAAGTTGTAGCCTTAGGAAGTTGACTTTTATAGTAGATGAGTTATACATTAATAGGTATTTTTTAAAAAAAATCAAAAGACCAAGTTGGGCCATAGTTTAATCAACCCCTATTTAGAATAAAATCTGTGATAGTGCTTATGAAAATTTGTTAAATGAAGAAATGAGTTATACTGTGCCTTGAACCAAAATTACAAGGAGGGGATTACAGAGGGGATGCCTTGACATTTCATGTAATTATAAGAAAATGAAAGAAGACACAAAAATAGTAATATAGGAGTCACACACAGTGCATTACAAGTAGACCATCTAGCACAGAACAAGCAGTTCTAGACAGACAATGAAAGACCATGAACAGAGTAAGGTTAGGTTACCATTGCAAAAATGATAACAGGGATGAAGGAGAAAGACAGACTTAAGAGATGTAGAAGTCTACCCATAAGAAAGGACCAATTTGTTGATGAATTAACTATAAAGGACAAGAGAGATGGGCATTTTGGGATTCTAGGATAATGCCTACATTTGAATAGAACCTGTGTTGCTTCTACATTTTCTCACAAAACAAAATGAATGAAAAAGAAAACTAACAGAAATTATATATAAAAATATGGATAAAATATAGTAGCTCTTATAGGAAAAATTGAAAATTTGTATCAAAGTTATTCTTGGCAGAAGGTAGAACTGTGTTACTACATAGATTTCTACATACCCTGAGACCATGGGATCATCTGCCTTTGTCTATATATCATATGTATTCACCTTTGAACACAAAGATACTTGACCACGGCCAATCATAAAAAATTCACAGTTCAAATTCTTACATAGTGTCTAATCTTCATTCAGGGGTGTTCATGCTCCTTTTCCTGAAGTTTTTTGATGATAGTAAACTGATTTTACAAGACAAGCCTAGGAGATCTTTGGAAAACAACATCAACAAGCCATATGTGGTGGTTTAAATGAGAAGGGCCCACATTGGCTCCTATATTTGAATGGTCGATCTGTTTGGGAATGACTAAGAAGTGTGGCTATGTTGGAGAGGGTATGTGCTTAGAGATTTTAAAATATTGACACCAGGTAAACGATGGTGGTGTACCTTTAATCCCAGCACTTGCAGGCAGAGGCAGGCAGATCTCTGCCAGTACAAGGAAAACCTGGTCTACAAGAGCTAGTTCCAGAACAGGCTCCAAAGCTATACAGAAAAATCCTATCTCAAAAAAACCAAATCAACCAAACAAGCAAAAACAACAACAAAATGCCCCATTCACAAAGCTCTCTGACTCCAACTTTCAGATCAAGATATAAGCTCTCAGATGTTCTTGATGTCATGCATTTGTTCTGCCGTCATGGCTGTAACCTTCTGAAACCATAAGCTTCAAATTAAAGATTTTCTTTTGTAAGTTTCTTTGGTTTTGGTATTTTATCACAGCATAGAAAAATAAAAAGATGAGTCTAGGTGCGGCGGGCTTCTTGACCAACGAGAAAGAACGACCATCACACAAGGATTATTCTCAGATCACGCTTTACTGGAGTGCACTTGGTTGAGAGAGAGCATGAAGTAAAGGGGGGCAGGAAACGAGAGGGCAGGAGAGAGAGAGAGAGGGAGGGTGGCGAGAGAGGAGAGAGATGAGAGACGAGAGAGAGACCCGGGGGCACAATGGCGGCTGCTTATATAGGGAATTGGCACACGGGTGGCCCTGTGATTGGCTGCTACCATCAGCTGACACCAGACTGCATCGAGATAGGCTCAGGGACCCATATTCACCGCGCATGCGGGAAGCGGGGGACACGCAGCTCTCAAAGGCATAGCCAAATATGGGGTTGTTTATAACCAACAAGACAGGATGTGGCGCCATCTTGTAATGGCGATCCTGTCCGGCTCACTACATCTACATGTTGTTTTCCTGGAAAACAACAAGAGGAAATCATGCAACTTCACAAATACCATGTGTATCAAGAAATCCTTCCTCTTTTAGAAAGCCCAGTAAGACTAGTGTGTCCCTAAGTGTATGGAACTTGGCAATGGATATCATGGTCATTTACTTGTAATTTGACATTTCAGTAAAATTATCCATGTGTGAACAAATGTTAGGAGCAATAAAATACTGTCAGAAAAATACTGGTAGGTCTTAATTTTTGCTGTAGTTTTAATTATCCTAACTAATTTGTACTTTCTCAGATATATTTTCTGGTTAATAATTAATAGTTTGACCTTATGCAGGTTTATTCTTTATCTACAAATGAAGAAGCTGAACCAAAATGAGGTCTGAAGTTTGCTTTTACACCAATAACATGTGTTCTTTCAAATAGAGATTCAATTTTAGTCATAATATAATTACATGTTAAACATCCCTGCCCCGCTGTACTAAGTACAATAACCAAACCACTAAAAACCTTAAAGTAGCTTAGAACTATTTCAATGTAGTTCAAGGAGAAAGCTAAATGGAAGTTTAATAGTCTAGTTGATTAAATGTAGATTTCATGAGTGCCTAGTTGTCTATTATTATCAAGAGGTTCAAGGTAAAGGGCCCAGTTGTAGTCAAATCACATTCAAAAGTGTTCTTGGAATTTGAGTGGGTTTCAGAAGTAGCTAAATAAATTACATGCTTCAGAAATTTCTGTAGAAAAACTACCAAATATATTTTCAATGAGAAGTGAATACTTTGACCCCATCAATTTACAATAGCTCTGCATATAGCTTACTACCCTATGGAGCCAGGGGAAGGCCTCTTATCCCTGTAGTTTTATGTCTGAATTATACTATATACAGTAAATATTCTATAATGGCTATACGTAGCATTATCTTCATTAGGTTATTTAGTCGGAGGTTATACTTGCATTACTGCAAGCACATTGAAACAATGACCCACTTGCAAAAAGATAGTCTCTAACTGAAAGAGAATACCAAAACTACATTTCCTCTGACTTTAGCCAAGCATATATGCCATAAATGGTTTTATTTCTCCTCTTTGTTGTTCAGCTAAAATCAGAGATTTAAATGTGAATAGTCCTAAATGGCTCTCTACACTCAGGTAACCCTCCGTTGAACATCTGCCAGAATGCACAGTTCCTAATATAGAACACCACTCCTACTGGCAATTTCATTTTTCCAATTTTCTAGAAGCCTCAAAAAAGCTCAGCATAGAAGTAGGCCCCAGCCGTCCTTTAGAAATGAAAAATGCCTCAAACAATGAAAATCATCTATTTCTTTGAAAAATTAAACCACAATTTGGCATACATATTTTCTCTGGGCAGGCCCTGCCCTTAGTAGCAAGCTGTTCTTGACTCTTTATTTGAATCATTTAGAAGCGATTTGAAGACAGATGAGCTCAAATCACATCTTTAAACAAAGCCAAATAGATTTAGAGTTCCACAAACATCTGTTAATTTTTCATACACACTGAATCCATTAAGATAATTCACCTTATGGAATAACTCACAATAAGGAGTTCCCCACACTGCATGGAAGAAGAGGAGATTCAGTTATGCAAATCATTTTCTTTTAAATGGTGCCCAGTGAACAGTTGAAACTGTAAGTGACTCAAACTGTATGCTAATCCTTTCCCACCTACAGAGTTCTAGCAAAGCAAAGCTGCCAAGGTCAGATTTTCTAAAGAATTCCGAATGGAAGGATCCTGAAGGGCAAGAGCCCTGTCGGACATCCCCGTGATGAAGGACCTTCCCCTGTAACAGGGATACCACCCCATTCTAATGTACTTACTGGGCGACGGTTGCCTCTGGTGATGTAGATCTTTGATGCAGAAACAGCACCTGGTACTACTCTAATTATTCAACTTGGACCAAATTAAAAGTTAGCTGCCATTGTTTGCCATAATAGTGACAAATATCATTTGTCCCTGGCAGCAGGCTGAAGGATCTCTGAGTTTAAAACAAAACAAAGACGATGAGTCCTGGTTTCTTGTGAAATCTTATTCTATTTTGACTAAGGAGGTGATTGATCTCACATCTAAAAGCACTGATACTGTGTATGGTATAGTACCTGGTAGGTTCTGGGGTGTTCTGCAGCAGATTCCAACACAAGGAAGCTTTACAAATACCCTAAAGACTTCCCTCTTACATTTACAAAACTGGAAGTTTTTTCCACCATACCCACAAATGCCCCATTTAGTATCATCTTAATGGGTCAAAGACCTACTTCTAAGACATATAGTCAACTAAACTGAGTATAATTTCATTTCATCCTCAGAACTTAAGATAGGAAATCTATAAGCGTTCCTCATTTGAGAAACCACTGAGGAATCTCCAAGACTTTTCTCATCATCTTGGAAACTGGAAATCGAAGCTAAGAGTAACAACACAGTCAGGGTTGGGTGAGTTCACTGTTCTAGGCTGTGGACTGCTGCCTGCTTGTACCCTCACTTGACAGAAGAGGAAGCTAGATCTTTGTCTTATTTTATTTAGACAGTCCTGTGTAGTCCAGGTTTGCCTTGAGATTGCTATGTAGCTGAGGATGGACTGCTCTGGTCGTCATGCCGCCACCTCTCTAGTGCTGGAACCACAGGCATAAGCCGCCACCTCCAGTTTTATACACTGCTGGGGATCAAACTCGGGGTTTCAAGCGTGTCAGTTTACTCTGCTATTCCTAACAGCTACAGAGTTGTATGCGACCTTGTCAGATCACAAGTGTCTCACCTACAAGTACAAACTCTGGTTCCCCAAGACTGTAAAGTTTGTTCCTCCTCCTCATGCTTGGTTGAAGTGTCGGTCTTGAACTCAAAACTTAACACTTTGACATTCAAAGAGATCTACTTTAGTCTGCATTAATTTGTAAAATCTTCCCACCAGATTCAAATGTACACTTTTCTTCAACAACCACTGGTTTTATAACAGTCATGCAATAGCAAGGGAATGAATGTATGTGTATATCCTTCCACATCCCAAATCCCAAAAAAAAATGCAAAGGAATTCTTAGTATTATTCTCTGTGTACTTTCTTTCCTTTTTAAAATTTATTTGTTTGTTTTAAGATATGGTCTCTCTGTACAGCTCTGATTGTCCTGGAACTCATTCTGTAGACCAAGCTGGCCTCCAAGTCTCAGAGATCTGCATGCATCTGCCTCTCAAGTGCTGAGATTAAAGACATGTGCCACCACAGCCTGGTTTACAGCCTGGCTCACTCTCTCTTTCAGTAATTAAAAGAAGAAATCATTCTAAGTCAGTCTGGGATCCAGAAAACCAAGTCTTGTGAGTTAATTTTATTCTTTCCAGTGTGTTCAGAAAGACTATTTGCATTCTTTACTTACTCTACAAATGTCCATGTTTCTAATCTATGGCGTACAATATAAAATGGTAAATAAGATGTAAACATGTTTCCTCACTGACAAAACAATATTAAAAAAATTTCATCTGAGCTAATGAGGGGGTCAGGTGGGTAAAGGCCATCAAACTGATTTCTGTCCTCAGGATACACAAGGTAGAAAGAGAAGAACAACTTACACAAATTTTACTCTCATTTTCACAAACATGTCCTGGACTGCACACACACACACACACACACACACACACACACACACACACACAGTGGACACAAGACTGACACCTGACACTTCCACCAAACATAAAGGAGGAAAAACAAAATTATTTCACCTGGATGCTGTGAAATTTAGATTTTTATATAAAATTTTGAAATTTAGTAATATATGTACTTTAATTCCCCTTGGCAACAAAAGGTTCCTCTTCTCCTTGTTCAAAAGCAATAGGCTATGTCTGAACATATACTTCAGGCTTCGTACATACTGAGAGCTGCCCAGAGATCGACCTCCAAGAATAAGAAGTGTCAAGATTATGATGAGGACTAGCTTGGTATTTGTTGGAGGCTAAATATGGCATATCTCCTATAGACTCATATGTTTGAATATTTCTCCAGCTAATGGGAGAAGATTATGGAACGTTCAGAAGGTAGAGCCTTGCTAGAAGAAATGAATCACTGAGGGTGGACTTTGAGGCTTTGCAGCCTAGCTCTATTTCCTGTTAGTTTATGCAATGTCACTAGCTAGCCTCCTGCCACCGTGCCTTCCTCACCATAATGGAACGCATACCTTAGACCTGGAAGACAATCAACACTTCTTGCTTTGCTTATTGCTTCCTTCCTTTGTTGTCCACAGCGAGGAATCCGAATCAAGATAGAACTGAGGTGCAGAATATTGCATGTTTACCTGCACCTGAGAAACAAAAGCAGGAATCTGATCAAGATTAAGTACTGGCAATGAAAAGGACAGCAGAAGGAAGTAAGCGAGGACTGGAGAAGAAAGCCCCCATCGCAGAGGGTTCCACAAGGGGATGTCTTTGAAGCCTGAGTAATTGTGTTGTGCCAGCTGAAGAGCAGATGCTTAAAGGGTGAAGCTGTCTCTGAAAATAGAAAATCTGACTGCAATTTAATGCCAGTGGTACCCAAGCAACTAAAATGAAAAAAGAAATTTTTTTTTCATCAAGGATAACATTCTCCAGCAGGCAATGTTGCCATGGCATTTTAAAGTGTTGGTTACACCAGACTCTTGGCTATAAACTGAGATGGAGACATAATCAGGTGGTATTCAAACTCTGGCATACTATAATTATGTAATTATTTGATCCAATGATTTTGTTTAGTTCCTCTGCACAAAAGCTAGCATCTCTCTTCAATTTCTGCCACTGTCATACTCAGTTCTTGCTTGATATTTCCTAGCATAAAGGCTAAATATCCAGGTTTACTTGCATATAAATAATGATGATTTAAGCTAACTTGGGAGCAAATCTCTTATTATAATATAATCAAACCTTTGGAGATCCCATCAGTCAAAGGTACAGAAAAATAAATTCAGACCAAAATTTTGCTATGAAGGCAAAAAAAAAATTGACTAAAGGTTGGAAAAATGACTGGACGGTTACCTGTTTGCTTCTAGGAATGAGGTCATTTGCATGGTCAGCATTATGAGAAAACATCAGCAAAGGTGAGAGCCAAAGGAAAGTCCATTCAGAAGATTTGGCAGTGAAAAGTGGTGAGAGTAAGTGAAGATCTCAAGAGGGGAATGCAAGAGGAAAAACAGGAAGTAGACAACTTAAGGCTTTAGAGGTTGAAGCAACCTGGATTTTACTTCAGTAGTCCCCTGACACTCCTACAGGTCTTTAGCAGAAGAGTAGCACTTTTTGCTCTCTGCTTCTGAAAGATTGCCTTGGCTGCTAGAAGAGATTCAAAAGAAACAGATGCAGCAACAGCAATAGTAGCCACAGCAGCAGCAGCAGCAGCAGCAGAACAGAGGCATCTTCAACCCAAGTGAAGGTGATGACTTGAATTATAGTTGGTTATAAAATAATGGAAAGGGCTTCTGATGGATAACATTTGTTAGAAAAAAAGGAATCATACAGGAGGCAAAGAAGAATCCTAGATTTTGGTATTGACGACAGTGATGGAACTTGGAGACAGAAAAATTTAGGGAAGAAGAGAGAACTGAAGGGGCTCCCTAGCTCTGTTCTGCTCATGTTATGCTTGAGATGCAATTTAGGCCTCTGCAAACATTAATTTTCTCATTGTTGCAAGCAAATACTCAGCAAGAAACAACACTAGCACTCTTGCTTTCATGACATGTGAGACATGGCATTTGGAGTTTAAATCATGACGACAATTGTGACCTGCTATATCTCTATGAATCAGAAAACAAAGGTCAAAAGCAGGACCTGCCTCTAGTAACCATCAAGGCATAACCCCCATTGAACCACTTCTTCCTGTTAGGCTTCAGTTCCCAAAGGTTCCACAAACTCTCAAAACAACACCACTAACTGGAGTTCAAGTGCCTGTGGGAGATATTTAATCTTTAAATGATACAATCCCACATATTCAGATATTATGTAGATAACTGAATATATAAAACTTGTGCTCAGGCTAGTGTTTTGTTCTGTTTGTTGTTTTTGTTTGCTTGCTTGCTTGCTTGTTTGTTTGTTTCAGAGCCACATGTATCCCTGGCTGGTCTTAAACTTCCCATGTAATTGTGGATAACCTTATGTTTCTCATCCTATTGCCTCTACCCCTCAAGTGCTGGAATTATAGACAGTTGATATCACACCAAGACCCTTATGTTAGAGTTGACTGCATAGATTTGGGTATCATTAATATAAATATGTATATTACAATCTTTCCTATGACTTAAGAAGCTATGCATGTTATTTCAGACATTTGAATTTCTTGTACGTACTGAGACCTAGTAGAGAACTGAAGCCTGCAGGGGAGCTAAGGGGACAAAGCGATGTGATATAAGAAAACCAGAAAGAAGTCATGGCCAACCTTGCAAATCCTGCTCTTTCGTATGAAACACAGACAAAGAAAAAGAGATTTGGTCTAGAGTTAATGAGGAGATGAAGTGAAGACTTTGACAGAAAACTATTTCAAAGCTACAGGAAACAGAAGTGAGCTAGAGGAGCTTTGAAGGTAGAAAAAACAATATACTTGCAAAGTAGGACAATACTAACAAAAGCACATGAGCCACTAGGAGTAATCCAAGGAGGCCAGCTGATTGATTGTATTAATTAGGCTAAGTTATTCTGCAGTAAGAAATAAAGAGTAAGAACTCATTTTAGTTCAATAAACATTTATTGCTCACTCTAGACCCTTGGAAGCTGGGCTGGTAAGTATTTGTTCTTGTTATTGTTCTAGATTTTATACCCAGTCAATGATCTTCCTCTTTTGTCTAGACAATGTTTCTTCATTGCTATAAGGGACAGATTAAACATGGAGGTTTATACAGGAGAGGTGATGGCCAGGTCTGAAGGAGGTGCACTTCTACCCTTATTCCAGAACTTGTCATATGATTCCATGGAACACAAAAGGGTGAGTGTTGTGAGATATTTGATTACACTGTGTAATGATATGTCACTGTGATTGGTTCAATAAAAATGCTAAATAGCCAATAGTTAGGCAAGAGGTATAACAGGGACTTCTAGATAGAGAGCACACTGGGAAGAAGAGAGGCAGAGTCACCAGCCAGGCAAAGAAAGGATGGGAAAAATTTAGATGAGATAATGAGTGCATGGAAGAACACAGACTTAAAAATATGGGTTAATTTAAGTTATAAGCACTAGTTAGAAACAAGCTTAAGCTAAGGCAGAGCTTTCATAATTAATAAGTCTCCATGTCATTTTTGTGAGCTGGAGACTCAATGAAAAGCCCACCTACAGGTGAGCAAGGCATTCTCTATCACAGTCAGCAAGAAAATAAAGTATGCTAAGTCTATACATATCATTGCTCTATGTCTTGTCATTAAAAACACATTCTACTCTTCCATGTATACAGCATACTCATGCCTTCCTCAAGGTAGCCACCCAGAGGCTCAAAATACACTGAGATTAACTTGAAATTCAGAATTCCTGGATGATCATTCCTTTGGGTATGGCTCCTCACATTCAGCAGCCTGTGAACTAAAAAGATTATTCCCCTCACCCCTGTATATAATTCACAGCGGTATTAAAGGGACAGAGGAACCATGTACACACTGCATACAGAAAAGGGGAAATACAGATAAGCTTATGTGATGTGGCATTCCCCTCTGTATGCTGTAAATGTGTTTGGTTAATGAATAAAGTAGTTGCTTGGGCCTATTACAGGATAAGATAGAGTAAGACGAGAATTCCAAGCAGAGATAGAAAAGAAAGTAGGCAGAGTGAAGGAGAAGCCATGTAGCTGCCACAGGAGACAGCCTCTAGATGCCAGACAGAAACTTACCAGTAGGCCACAACCACGTGGCAATACACAGATTAATAGAAATGGGTTAATTTAAG
>NW_004949103.1:14747113-14774270 GCF_000317375.1 Microtus ochrogaster
CCACAGGAGACAGCCTCTAGATGCCAGACAGAAACTTACCAGTAGGCCACAACCACGTGGCAATACACAGATTAATAGAAATGGGTTAATTTAAGATATGAGAGCTAGCCAATAAGATGCATGAGCTAAGAGGCCAAGCAATGCTTTAATAATACAGTTTCTGTGTGGTTATTTCGGGTCTAGGTGGCTGGGAAATGAATGAGAGGTTTCTGACAACACTTAGGAAGCAGCTAAAATGTCATGGACCTATATTGAAAAGGTCTTCTGCCACAATTGAGCAAAATCTACATAAATGAAGCCTGATTCTGCATCATGAATCAGAAAGTCTTTTTAAATTTATTTATCTTTATTCATTAATATCTAACATGGACAATGGAGACTTTCCCCTCTCTGACAGTACACAGCTTATATAGACCACCTTTGGCATGATAGCTGTTCTAAGACTCCTTGGAAAGACAGACAGGCTTTTCTTAGATGAGGCTCAATTATTCCTTAGCAGTAAATTCTTACAGCAGTTAAAGTGTTTCTGCTATATTTGCTCATAGCTAGAGCCTTGGGCTGCTAATGTTAGTCTATGCTCTCTGATGAGACTATTGCAGTTTCCTTAATTTCTTCACTCCATCATCTCCATCCTGTCTTTGATGGTGTAGCTATCTTGAGGCCACTAAGCTTGAGACAGGCTTTTTGAAATCACATCTTTTTCATTGCCTTTAGCTTTGCAAGAAGTTGGTGCTTTCAAACTTTCCAACTGACTTGGGTCCTTTCATTTCATTTGTAAATTGGAATCCTCCCCAACTCATCCTTTGGTGATGAGTCTATAGCTCACCAAGTCTTAGTTGTTCACCATTTCCTATTTTAACATCTTCATTTTCTGACAATATAATCTCTTAGGCCAACTGAAAATTTCCCTCTTAATAAAAGTTAGGTAAAAACCATACTGCATCTCCCTCCTATGATTGAAGTTTAGCATTCCTTAAAATAGAAGCATGAGACAAGTATCAAGCTAAAGTGTTTACATTCTGTAATGCATCAAGATAAATTAATAAGATATAAGAACTGAAAAATAATAGAAAATGCAATTCAATTTGCAAGCAATAAGATTAAAGAATTTTTCAATATTCTACCAACAAAGTATTGGGACAACTTAAGACAGTTTAGCAAATTTCTAGGAACACAAGCAAAAACAACAGCATTCCTTATGCTATTAATAACTCAATAAGAAAGTGTAATAGAAAATTTGCATTTATATGTATAAAAATAAGAAATTTGACAAAAGTTTTTCAAGACTTTAAAGTAACTATGAGTCATTAACAAGTGGAGGGAATAAAAAAACAAAGATGGCACTTCTTTTTCAGTATAAAAATCCCTTTGTAGTCATGAACTCACAACTAAAGACATCATTCAGCTAGATTTATATGGCCACTTGCCTGTGACCAAATTCTATACATTGAAAAGTCATCTCAATGGATTTCATGGACTTCAGTATAGTCAAAAGAGCTATGCTGAAGACATGGAGCTTTGCTTAGGATTTGACACTTCTACTATGAATTACACTTTTATACATTTATTCACAACAAAAAAAGGAAAAGTCAGAAGAGTTAAAACTAAAAAGCTAACAGCTTTATATCTTCTTTCTGATTCTTGTGTCCTTCACCCTATTCCATCCTTTCTTATCACCTAATGTCACCCTTTCTTGTTCTTCTTTCTATATGTTACTTGAAACTGGCACATATACTCACTAATACTTATACAAATATACACTATAGGCTAGAATCTACATATGAAAGAGAACATGCATTCCTTTCTTTCTGATATTAGATGACCTCACTTGCTATACATTCTAAGTCTACCTATTTTCCTATAAACTTGTGATTTTATTTTCTTTAAAGCTGATTAATATTTCATTTTATATACGCATCACATTTTCATTTATTTCATTTGTTTCATTCATTTTATGTATCTGATAGATATCTATATAGCTTTCATTTCCTTGCTACAATAGTTAGAGTAGCTAAGAATGTAGGTGTGCAGCTATCCCTCCAATGGGGTATGGAGTTCTCTAGGTATATGCCCAGGAGTGAAATAGCAGGTTCATATGGTAATTCTATTGCTAATATTTTGAGGAATTGCTATACTGATTTCCATAAAGGTGTATTAATTCATATTCCCACCAGCAAGGATAAGGGTTCTTATTTCCCCACATCCTCTCTAGTGCTTTTAAAGCTGAACACTTTTAAAGACAATTATTGAACATTTATGTTTCTTTTTCTTAAGTGTTTAATTCACTACTAGCACATTTGTTAGTTGGCAGTTTTTTCCCTTGAAAATTTCCATGAAATTCTTTATATGAAGCAGAATGCGTCAAAACACACCAGATGGGGGAAACGTGAATCAAATAATTCCACACTAGCTCTGAGTAGGATATACTAAGTTTTTTTTTTATTTGTTTAGAAGGAAATTCATGGATTTAAAGCTGCTTTGGTATATAGGGACAAGGTGATTTTGTCATAGAGAGCCTGGTCCTGAGGGTCTGAGCAACAGCCCTCACCAAGGATTTGATCTTAGGATGTCTCAACTCCTTTTGTTTTTCCCTGTTCTAGAATTTTTTTCTAAGCTCTTCTCACCAATAGCATTTCCATAGAAGCTGAGGTCTGTCTTCTAGGACAGCTGAGACTAATTGAAGCCTATTGTGTGGGGTAGCCATATTGCTTAAAGCCCATGTTTTCACCATTTCCCTAACGAAAGGTGAGTGCAGGCCAAAAGATACTATTGCTCATTTAATTTCCTTCAGATCACTCATACCTACAGGTTGTCATTTAAATTTTTTTACTACCTTAGGGTATTTGGTGCCAGATGGCTTCTCAGAGCATATTACTGGATAGGCAGCTAAAACTCTGCGTAAGTCAGCCCAGATCCCAGATGCTAATATGTACTGGTGAGGCTAAATCCTGTCCTTGTACCTTTTCTCCCTGTTCATTAGTTTCAACAATTTCCTCAAACTTTTCAAATCTTTTTACCACTGCCTTTGTAAAGCCTGAATCTACTGTCCAGTATTCCATTCGAATGCCCTCATTGAAGATTACAGGTATGAAATTTGTTCAGTAAAGATAATGTCTCATCCATGGACATAATTTTGATGGCATACATATTGACTTCCTGGAGAGATACCTGATCCTGATCCATTCATCTATCATAACTTTTCAACAGATTCCTATTGTTAAATTCAGCAGCACAAATTCTTTCAGATAATGTCTCAGCACCCATCGACATTGACTGGATTTTGTCAAATTAATGTTATCCTTTTAATATTATTAATTTTTAATTAGATGTTCATTATTAGTCTATAACGACTGTATCGTTTCTAAAAGTGCCTCATTCTTTGCTCTGTTATCTTACCATTTTCTTTACAATATAATATGAAAAACAAAACTATTTTCCAAAATCAAATAAATAGATGTACATGGAAAATCACATAAGCCTTGCAGAGTACCATCCATAGCTTAAGAAAAATTGTTATTAAATTTCTGAATAGTAATATTATCAGTAATCATATAACTCTCAAATCTTACCTGCCTTAGGTAATTTTGGTGAATTTGACGTAGGTGTAACAATCTTTATTGGCTAGCAGGTGTCACAACTGCAGCCACATGGCAAAGGGACACAGAGGAAAAGCTTCTGCCAGCTTCTCTGGGATTGTTCACTCTGGTTCCACATGCCATCTTCTATTTAGATACTGATAAATAAGCTTTATTTAACAAATTAAGGGCAGTTATTAAGGACAACTAAAGCAATTCTGAGAGTTGGTGGTCAGAATAAGAAGGATGCCCAAACCTGTCCGTCAGTTATGAACCACGAACTGTGTGCCCCACACCAGCAGAAGAAATTCCACAGGGATCAGTAGCTGAGTAGTAGAGGCATGTGGGCTATGAGCTGCGGGCAGGGAATGCACCGCTGGGCTCACAAACTGGGAGCACGGTCATGGTAAGCATGGATCCGAGATTCATTCCCCGGTGGGGGCCATTATAAAGCAGGCCACATCAGAATGCATCAGATGGGGAAAATATGAATCAAATAATCCCAAACTAGCTCCGAATAGGGCATCCTACCAAAGCTACAGAGAAACCCTGTCTCGAAAAACAAAAAAAACAAAACAAAAAAAAAAAAAGGAAACTCATGGATTACAACAAGGAAATAGAAATGGGGTCCAACATCCAGGGGTGGTGTGGGAAAGGAGAGGGCAAGCGGGTGGGACCATGACATTTTGGTACCCAAAGTCACGCCGCCCTAATCTGGTCCAGTCTCTTAAAGGCCACTGGCTGAAGGAGGTTTCCATTCATTTATAATTCTAGATATTAGTCCCTTGTCTGAAGTTTAGTGTCAAATATCCTCTCTCATTCTGTGTTTGTGTGCTCTTAATTGTGCAGAAAAAAAAAAAGGTAATTTCATGCCATCCCATTTGTTGATACCTGGGGCTGGTTTCTTTAATATTGAAGTTCTATTCAGAAAAGTTTTGCCTCCTCCAATATCTTGTAGAGTAGTCCTTATATTTTCATTTAGAAGTTTCAATATTTCAGATTTTCATCTGAAATAAGGTTTTGATCAATTTCAAAGGGACTTCTGTATAGGTGAAAGGTAGGACATAATTCATTTTTATGAAAATGGATATCCAGTCTTTACTGAAACTTTGGCTGAATATTTTGTCTTTTTCCTAATCCATGCTTCTGCTTTGTTTGTCAAAAAACAATAACAAAAAAAAGTGGACATAGCTTTGTCAGTTTATTTCTGGGTCTTCTATTCTGTTCCATTGGCCTACCTAGCTGCTTTTATGCAGTACCACACTGGCTTTATCTCCATAGCTCTGTATTATAAGTTAAGGTCGGCACCCAGGCACCCACCTCTGGTGAGTGTGGCGCACACCTCAGGACTAGGCCCCTGGCTCTGCCAGGCGCTCTAAGCACAGGACCACTAAGCCTCCAGCAAAGTGACATTAGAGGTAACTACAGAGCTAGAACATCAGCAACAGGGTCTCCTAGAGACAAAAACATGGGCTCTAGTAGTTTCTATGACAAATGGGTGTAGATTTTGGACTTAGAAAGTTCCGCATGTCACTGCAGGACCAGTAATAGATGCTACTGTGGTTCCAGCAGTGACCTGAGGTCTTTGGTACAATCCACAGCACTCCCCTCCATAATATAATGACTTCAGTATGTCTGATTTTTGATTTTCTCTCCCCAGCAGACTCACAAAAATCAAATGAGTGATCAAGGTTTTAATTCCATCTAACTGACTTGGGGTCAAGTGTGCAGCCTCATCCTTTGTCCTGTTTCCACAGATCCAGATGAAATCAGCTGACAATTCCATTTGACAGTCAACACTGAGTTTCACCATTCCCTATAGCTGAACCTCATCCAATATACATGTAGGAGAAGCTGCAGAAAACAAACACCCAGGCATACTTGTAAGAATGGAAAGTCTAAACTTAAAGATAATTACACTCCTTCAGAAACAAAAGAAAGACATAACAAACACAAAGAAAATGATACGATCACCCATTACCCATCCCTCACTTAGGAATTCCTTTATAAAAGAGTCCAAAGCTATAGTAATAGACATTTCTATGGAAGAACTGTACTTTTAAATATTAATGATAATATAGAAGACCCAAACATACAGATTCATGAATTACAAAAACCTGCCTAAGACCCAGAGAAGACTGAGTGAAACTGTAATTTTGAGGTGAACATTGAAAATATGGAGGGAAGTTCACCAAGAAGACTAAAACGTTGAAAAAAACAAACATAAATATTTTAAATGAAGAAGATAATGAATTAGATAAAAACAATCTCAGACATCATCATTAAAAGACAAGAGTATGCAGAAGAATGAATTTCGGGTCTGGAAACAAAGTTAATAATAGAGGCACGGATAAGGCATGCAACTGAGGAGCATGCATGGAATGTTCAAGAAGTCTGAACCTTCTTGAGGTCAAACCTGAGAATTCATGTTATAGAAGAAACATCAGAGATAAAATCAAATGCAACAGACAGAATATTTAACAAAATTTCAACAGAAAACTTCTCAAACTTAAGAGAACGAAGTAGACTTTGAACCACAAGTAGTTTGTGGAACGCCAAACAAAAGTAGACATGACCAGAGAAGAAACTCTCCATGATACATCATAGCCAAGATGTCAAAAATACAAAGTAAAGAAATAGCCCTGATGGCGTCACAAGAAAACCATCAACTCCCAAAAGCAGAAAGATCAGAATTTTCATCAACAGCCATAAAATATAAGGGAACATGGAACAAAATGTTTTAAGTTCTGAAAGTAAAAACTGAACCAAGATTGTTATATCCAGCAAAATTATCTTTCAAAATTGATGAAGCATCTTAAAATAAATGAATAGATCTACTATCTTCATGCATGTTTTTACTAAAAATAGATTATTTTACATAATATATATCTCATATAATATATTCTGATTATAATTTCCCATCTTCTAATCCTGCCCAGATACTCTGCACCTTACCACCCCCATCCCCAAATACACATCCCTATTTTCTCTCTCTCACCAGAAAAGGACTTAATATAGTTTAATATCATTTGGACACAGAGAAACTTCAGTGACGTGGTCACAGACATGTATTCGATAAACAGCACTGCAATTGAAATATAAATGTCATATGAGAAATAAGATGTTTTTGATGTTTGCTCTATCTGACATCAAGAATAATTTCTACATTACAGTAAAGAAGAAAATCTCCTACCTGTAGAAGAGCAGATGGAGAGGCCAGTGGACTAAAACAGAAGTCAAAGAAATAAATGCTTGTCAGTGTAACAATTAGATGCAGCCTATTAGTTTTCTATTACCACTACAACAAATGCTCACAAATTCAATGGTGTAAGTGACACATCCATATATTATCTTTTCATCTTATTAGTTAGAAGTTCCATACACATCTCCTTGTACTAAAGTAAATATATTAGTAGGATTTTGCATGGAATCCATGCCTAGTACCGTAAACCTGGAAAAAGTCTGTGACCGGAAATACTGCAGAGCTTAGAGGCAAACCTAGAAAAACCTGATGTTTTTCTAAGTGGGCCTGTATTCACACTGCATCCTAAGCATTGATGCTTATACCCACAAACCAGTGATGCTCTCAGACTTGGTCAGAGAAGCTTCTAGTTGCAGTGGCTGATGGTCAATGCACATAACTAACTAAAGTGCTGAGAGTAAGAGACTGGTGAGTACTTAGCACTTGAATGAGCCTCTGTATTATCCTCTCCAAGGTCTGGGTACACTGAAGAAGAGAAGTTAGAAACATGATAAAAGCCAGAATCTGATATTTCCTGCTATGAAATGCTATATTTTAGATACGATATGACTGTTGCAGTCATCAACACACAGTAACGGTGGCTACCCGGGTAAGGCCTAAGTGCACACACATGCACATACATGCATGCATTCACACATACAAACACACTCATGCACACATGCATGCTTTCATGACAGAAGGAGATTGACTAGCTGTGAAGAAAAAAATTTGGGTCAGGGATGAAGAGGTAATTGGAGCAGTGATTATAATAACAGTACATTATCTACATATATGATATTGTCAAATATAGTAAGAAGAACAATCTATTTTTAACTTATTTTATTGCCTTTTCCACTTCCATAGCCAGCCAGTTACATCACCTGGTAAATCTTCTTTCCCTATCTTCCTGTCTTATGTCAGTGAGGTTGCATCCCTGACCACTTTGCTGTAAACACATTTCCCTCTGACTCTATTGCCTTTCTCTTTTACTTTCGAGGATGATTTTGATGATATCGTGCTTGCTTGGTTAATGTAGGCTAATCTTCCTATCTGAGACTAGTAAGCTAGCAATCTTAAACATTAACATTAATCAGTAACATTAGTAAACTATTTTCCATCCCTAACATTACTTCCTTGTTGTCATGTACCTTAACACGTTCCCATACTTTCTCTTTCTCTCTGTGTCTCTCTCACACACCAATAGGCATCAGACACCTCAGATTTTATGAAGTTTGGAGCCAATAAGATTTGGAGCAGATATCGTGAATAAACATCAATGCTAAGTACGGTGCACACCTGTAATTTCAACACACAGGAGGCAGAGGCAGGCAGATATCTGTGAGTTCAAGGTCAGACTGGTGTGCATAGTGAGTTTCAGGTTATCCAAAGTTATACAGTAAGACCCTGCCTAAAAAAATCACACCAAATAAAGGGGGTGAAGATGGTCACTCTGATATCCAGTGTTTAAAAGCAGAAAGAAAGAAATGATACAAGTAATTTTTTACATGCACAGAAACAAATTGCATGAGCACCTTGTTAAATTTATTTCTGGGAACATGAAAGGATCTTTTGTAAGGAAGGGTCCCTAAAGCTCATGTTTCATTGTCTTTCTAATAAAAGTACCTCCCATAAAAGATAAACCACATAGACTAGCTAGAATCATTTGTTAGCTGTGCGAACAAAGATAAAAATAAATTCTGCCATCATTTTCCAAAATAAAAAAATTTTCCAATGTATTAACAATAACTATACAATATAAAAATAGTTCCATAACCTTGGGACAGAACAAGAAATCTTTTAAAAACCATACTTACTAAAGGAAAAGGTAGAAATTTAAAATAAAAAGCTTTTATTAAAACTCATTAATGATGGAGGAAGGTCATTGGTTAGTTATAATAAAAAAAACTGCTTGGCTCTCATAGGTTAAAACATAGGTGGGTGGAGTAAACAGAACAGAATGCTGGGAGGAAGAGGAAGTGAGCTCAGACTCGACAGCTCTGCTCTCTGGAGCAGATGCCATGCTCCCCTCTCCCAGGCACACACGATGAAGCTCTGACCCAGGATGGACGTAGGCTAGAATCTTCCCCGTAAGCACACCTAGCGGTGCTACACAGATGATTAGAAATAGGCTAAATTAATATGTGAGAAATAGCCTAGAAGAGGCTAGATAGAAATGGGCCAAGCAGTGTTTAAATGAATACAGTTTGTGTGTTGTTATTTCGGGCATAAGCTAGCAGGCGGCCGGGGTGCTGGGGACACAGCCCCGCTGCTCCTATTACTACACTTCAAATTCTTCCTTTGACTACTGTGCCACAGTTTCCATATCTAGCCCACACCCCATTAGTCTGATCCTTCTATGGATCTAAAGTGAGAAGAAATTGTGACTTTCTCCTTCTAAAGTGAACAATGTAAGAATTGGCCATCATCAACAAAGACGGTCTATTATATATGATAAGAGCACTGTGCACTTTCCAGACAATGTAAGAATTGGCCATGAACAAAGACGGTCTATTATATAGGATATGGGCACTCTGTACTTTTCAGACAGCACTCTTCAGCACTCCGTGTGGCAGAAGGAACTCAGACTCCCATGTCCTGTTTACTAAGTTCTCAAAACTGTTGGACGATGCCTGCTCCAAGCAGAGCAAGATTTGTCTGGACCAGTATCATTTCCCTAACAATATGTGCTCCTTCCTCAAGGGCTAGAATAAGTAAGGTTACCAAGAAAATCAGAAGGAATAAGAAAATCATTGTGTCGGAGGAGGAGGGGAGAAGAGTGTTACTCTTTTTGCTATCAGGCTGCTCTGGCAATAAGGTAAGAGTTTTAATAATCAGTTTATGGGGGCTAAGGAGATGACTCAAAGCAAGAAGTTCTAAATTCAAATCCCTATTACCCATGTAAAAGGCTTGCCACAGCGATTTGTACTTATAGCCCAGTATTGGGGACACAGAGATAGGTGGTTCCTGGAGATTTGCTGGCCAGTCTTGGACTAAAATACCAAATTTCAAGTTTGGTAAGACTCTCTGACCTCAAAAAAAAAAAGTATGGAAGAAGACACCAATATACTCCTCTAGTCTCTGCATACACACACACACACACACACACACACACACACACACACACACAGAAACACACCACGTAAGTCAGAATAATGATACAGAAACAATAAACAAGTGGGTTTTAAAATACTACAGCAACAACAAGGACTGGAAGAGTCTCACATTTAAAATACCATGGTATTTTTATTTAGCCCATGCATGTGGTCCTGGGTATTCATGTTTATCCAACCTTATTTCCTTATCGACAGATCCTCTCTGCTTAACTCACACTTGGAATTCACCTTGTTCTGTGTCTGTGCTACTCCAAACCCCAAAGACTGTGGAAGAAAGGCAGTAATGAGTGTCCCTCCATGCTCCTGAGACTGCTCCTAATTCTTCTCAGGCTGTCATGGACACTCTCCTTAAAAGAAACAGTGTGTCAAGTGGTTCAATGCCTTCACTTTCAGCCAACTCCTCTGTCATCTTCAACCAGTGCTACTGCCACTTGAGTTACTGTGACAGAAGCAAGGACAGGGCTGTGAAGACTTTCCTGAATCAGTTTCTGCACAGCAACACTACTCTCCACGGGCTCTGATAGCTAGTAAGGGAACAACAGCCACTCCCTCCCTCCCTCCTATCCTCCCTCCCTCCCTCTGTCCGTCTGTCCCTCCCTCCCTCTATACCTCTTTCTCTTTCTCTCCTTTTCTCCCCCTCTGCCAGTTCAAGTTGAAATGCTTTCATCCCTTCAGTGATTGCAACGTGAGGAAGAAGGGGAGAGTTAGAACGGAGAAGACACACACTCAGTGGATTTGACTGAAACTGTGTTCTCTGAACCTTTGTAGGTTCAACACCGGCGCCAAAGGCAACAATGTCTGTATGTCTGTAGCACATGGTCCTGCCAATCTCTTTTTATATTACTCATTGCATTCCATATACTCCAGGCACATACATCTCATTGCTACCCCCTTTTCTCTTTCACAGCATGTACATGCCCCAAATCACCATGGCATTCATCCAATAATACACTAACCTTCTGCTGAACTCTGAATTAGCTTCTACACACACAATCCTAAAAGAAATATGGTCCTTCCCTAGGGGGCCCTTCAATTAATATACAGAATATAACAGTATAAAAAAAGAGCCAGCTTAGTGAGAGGACTGTAGTGTGGGGAGAGGTGGAGCACACGGCACATGCTAGAGGGACTGGGAAAGACTTCCTAGGGGAGCAATCCCCCAGCTGGAAAATGCACAGGAGGATTCTTCTTGGAGTCTAGGAAATGTCAACAGTACACCTTTGTGCGGTGTCTCGCCCTCAGCACTGCTGACACTTTACACCAGAACATCGTCGGCTGGGAGGAGAGGGCTGCCCGGAGGGTTGTTAGCTGCTCCACAACATGACGACTCCCTCCACTGACAATATCAACTACTTTAAACAGCAATAAAAAAATGTCTCCGGACACTGTCGAGTTTTCCTAGGAGGGACAAAACCGCCCCAAGTCGAGACCCCTCTACTAAATATAGCAAGAAGAACGGGATGCAGGTTGGTGTAGTGAAAGCCTAAATCAGAAGCAGGCAGCTTCTGGAACCGGAGATGGAGAAGGGAAACAAAAGCCAGGTCTCTGAAGGCCCAGGAGAGTTACTTTGCCTAATGGGGCTGTTTGCTATTTTGAAAACTGGAACTGGTGAGATTTTCCCAGAGGGCTGTGGTGATGTCTGCATTGGGCCTCAGTTTCAGAGAACAGCACAGTGCTGTTGCAGACAAAAGTGGAATTGTCCTTGTCTCTTCCGCTCAGCTTTATTGTCCAGAACAAGAGTCACGGTGACGACCTGAAAAATGCCAGATGCTGGCATGAGGGGTGGCCAAGACCTCAGGGGCAGGGACAATGGAACCACGGGGAAAAAATGACAATTGAAGTGCTGAATGAGGTCCCACCTGGGGAGCAGAATCTTTAAGGTTCTCTCCCTGCAACTCCATAGTACTCATCTGAGCTTATCTTTCCAGAACACATGGTCATCATACGTGAGTCAGGCACACTTGTCTAGTATTTATCTCAATACAGCAAACAGCTACAGTGTCCCTTATATAGACATGCCAGGGGATGGAAAGGAAGGAGAAGACACAAATCTAAACAGGTAGAACATCTGGGCAGTAAATCTTCTATATCGAGGGCAGAGAAAGCATATCTTGCTCTTCTGACAAAAATCATTCCCTCATCTGACAAGCTGAGTTCTCAGCTGAGGTTTTAGCTTCTCACTAAAGCCTGATCTGTGATATCCTCATCCTGACAGGAACACTGCATACTCTGCATGCAGCCACAGTGGTCGTATGTCCCTCTATCCCAGACGGGGCTGTGTTGTACTGCAACTCACTCATGTGCTGGCCGATGACCAACTTAAGGTCAATCATCCTGCATTTCTCAAAACTGGTTGCAGTAATATACCAAGACTCAGATCCTTGATTAAGCTTCCCGCTGCTGTTGAGGATAAGTATACGGAGATGTGTTTATTTCTTTAGGTTGGCATCCTCGCCCTCCCTACCTGTTGGTGATCGCATATGCATTATATCCCAAACAGCACATGATATACTTTCCGTTCACGGTTTCAGAGATTTGGGAGTAGGGTTTTGCAAAGATGCCGTAAGATGCTATCAAATTGCCAGCAGAACTTGTCAGCTGTAGTGGCATCAAAAACAAAAGTTTGTTCTTGCTCAGTTCTGGAGGCCCAACATTTAAAACAGTATGTCAGGAACAATGTCAAGTTGTGGGCAGGAAGGACTCTCCTGTCCCTTTAGGGGATATTGGCAGTGCTTGGTTTGTAGATGCACGACTCCAATCTCTGTGGTCACGTGGCCTCTTCTTTTCCATGCTCCTATGTGATTTTCTTACGAGGATGTGGCTGTTAGATTATGGCCCACTTGACTTAAACTAAACACTTCATCTGAGGTCCTTATCTTGATTACATTTTCAAAGACACCTTTCCAAGTAAGACTTCACCCGTAGATCTTGAGGATTCAGCCTGGATATATCTTTTTGGAAGGTAGACTGTGGTGTGCTGTGTCCCATCCTTTTACTTCGGATGCACCCGTTAGAAAGAGCTGTGGCCACTTCCGGCCTCCTGCCAGGCTACTGTAGTAGTTGGAATTTACTATAGTAGGAATTAATAAAAAATGCATTTCTTTTGAGTTTCAGGTAGAGTTTGTCTGGTGTTCTTTTGTGTGTGCAAACATATTTCCATGCTTGCACGTGTGTGTGTGTGTGTGTGTGTGTGTGTGTGTGTGTGTGTGTAGGTAAGATGTTGATGTTGGGTGTCTTCCTCAATTTCTCCCCACCTTACTTTACGAAGCAGGCTCTCTCACTGAACTTGGATCTCACCTATTCAGCTCGACTAACTGGTTAGAAGTCTGCGGAATCTCCTGTCTCCACCTCTTTAGCAATGGGATTACAGTAAAGTACTGATCCACTCATTTTTTTTTCACCTGTTCCAGGGGATCGAACACAGACCCTCTTGCTTATCTAGCAAGCACTTTACCAACTGAGCCATCTCTTCACTCCTAGTCTGTGTTCTTTGCAAGTGTTATTTTTGTCCCCCAGCAGCTTGGGCAAAAATATCAGTGTGATCAGAGTTAATCCTCTGAAAATAGAGTTCTGGGTTGCTCTCTGCAAACATATTAACTGTTCTTTCCTTACCTGTAAATCAAAGACCATGAAAGAGTGTGTGAACATCTTTACTTATTACATATATTCTCTAATTGTGTTTTCCTAGGAAGCTGCCAGGCAAGAAATATCCCAATCCTGAGTTTCAGAAACCAGTAATAAGGTTTAATATGATTAAGCATTTTTTTCATAATTACCAAGCAAACATGAAAAAAACAGAAATAACATATGGTCTGCTTTGAAGACATTCTTTGCTAGACTGAACCCTCTGCTTTCCATTAAACAATGCTATATCTCTTTCAACAGTGTCTGGGGTAGACACTATTTTCCCCTGAATTTCTTTACTAAGGCATCCCACTATACATCCCAAACTACAAACACTATACATGCACACAGAAGCTTGCATACATACACACATACAATCCTTTATTCACAAGAGTATGAATAATTAACAATCAGCTTTCACCTGCTTGACACTAAGTGTTGGCAGGGCCCTGAGCAGGGGACCTGTGTCAGCATTCTTCAGGGGCTTTTCAGCATTTGACAACTGCTGTCAGCTAAACCAAACTGCTGACAAGAAGCCCAGGTTTAGTAGAGAAGTTTCTAGGGGGAAAACACATTTAAATGCTTGCCCAGCCTCAAGAAGACAGTGACCCTATTATGACTCTTTTTGTCAGCTCTGCCTTTCATCCAGATTTCATGGTTCAGCAGATAAACAGGCAATCCCAGCTAAAGGCCAGACTGTTTGGAGAAGGCAGGAGATGAGAGACTGCTGAGAGATACAAGAGAATGGTAATGAAAGCTATAAACAGAAAAGGATGCTACCCTCACCTGGGAATGGGTACTGTCTCCATTGGATGCTCCTTTTGGATGATCCTACCCTCCTGTCACCTGCACAAAGTCACCTTTCTCCTTACCATCTATATTTTAAGCCTCAGGCAAACGGTGACCTGATAGTCTGGCCAGCAAGACCCTCACCTACACCATCATTCTGAGTTAGTGCAGCTGTATTCAGACATTCCTGACTCCTCACACCAGCATCTAATATCTCCTCAGTCTTAATCACTCAGCAAAAAAGCCGAGTGCTGGGAGCAGAAAAGGCTAGCTGAGACAAGGGAGTGGTAGAGAGGGACACCTGGGACTCCCCTTAGAAACTGGAGTGCTGGCCCCTTGTGCTACTTATGGATGGAGAATGGCCAGAGATTGGTTGACACCACAGAGAGATGCCAAGCTCTTGTGACCACACTATACAAAGCTAGTCTGTCACTAAGAAATATTGGATTACATTTTTAATTTTCTCAAGAATGTGATAAGGTCATGATTATGGGTCCAATTTGTAGTTATGACTTTGTCCATAGTCACAGGCATTCCCTGGTGTCTCCTAGACAGGCACCTATGATTGCTTAGCTATCTGGTGCAGCATCATCGTTACACTGACTATGTTCTTGGCATAACGTTAGCTAGTGGATCTGTGTCAAATATCAGAACCAATCAGGGCACATTCAATGTTCCTTACTTTCTTTTATCTCTCATCCATACAATCGCCAGCTCCTAAAGGACCATAAAGTTCACTTACATGCACTGCTTCTTTTTTGCTTTTGTAGCTTACAAGCTAGAATATAAAACCCTCAAAGTCACAGATATGTGTCAGTTTCATTCCTGATTGGATGAAGCACCTAAAACAATGTCTGGCACATTGTGAGCTCTCAACTAAGATTTTAAAAATGAATGTAAATGTCAGCACAAAATGTCAAATGCAGAACACCTTGACTTGGAGAACTGGTGAGGTTATGATAGAATTAATTCAGGAAAAAATTATTTTTTCCTCTGGTTAAATTATCTTTTATTTACTTCTTGTCACAGTGACTATATCAGTGGCCATAGGGAAATAGATCAGACACAGGAGACTGTGAATATTAATTACACAAATGAGATTATATAATCTCCTAGGGTATTAATAAGCATGGGTTTTGGTGTGTTTCTAGACAGGATTCATTGAGAAGAACTATGACAGTTGAGGGAGGAGTCATCCATAGACCAGGGTCCTTGATGATACAAAAGAGTATGTAAGATTTACTACTCCCTGCTTCCTGACTGCAGTTGCAATTTGTCTAGCTGCCTCATGCTCCTGTAGCTATGTCTTTCCCACAAGGATAAGCCAAATTCCCTCAAACTGTGAGACTCCCAAAGGTCCCCACCTACCCTAAGTTATTGCTGGTCAGGTACTTGGACACAGAAATGAGAAAAGTATTAATATACAGGCAAAAAAAAAAAGACTATTCTCCAGCAAGGCCAGGGTATACCTTACTTGGAAAGCCATTAAGTTTACTTTTGATTCCATCCCTGGAGTTAGTTTCCAAAGATCAAAGATATAACACTGCAGACTTTCCCCTTGTGCATGTTATTCTAACTCTCCATATTTGATGAACGATTTATACATGAATATGATAGGAATATCAAGATTAAATAGACAATGTGTAGGAAAGAACAGCACTGTGGTGGGCATGCGGCAAGCAACATTATTCATATCCTTAGAACTCATCCCAAAATACATTCAATTCTTCTTGACTTGGTAGTTTTCAGCCAGTAGAAAATATTCTTGTATATATCGACAGGTATAACTAACCTCAAACAGTCACATATGTGCAGAACACTTTGCCAAGACCTTCTTAAACTAAAGTCAGTCAGGTAATGAAATCTGTTCCACCAGGGTCCCAGTTCTAAATTTAATTCATTATTGTAATTTATTTCCTTAGATCATTTCTCGCTGCTAAAACAACATCCCTGAAGCTGGGTACTTTATAAAGAGTAAGACTTTCTTTGGTATCATGAACATTCAAGGTCAGGCAACCACATCTGGACACTTTCCATCAAGGGACTCATGCTGCACCTACTTATGGTGAGGAAATGGAGAGAGGCAATACATGTACAGAGAGACACCTGTGCAGACAGACAGATGGAGGAGGGGGCTGCCCTGCTCTATGACTCCTGTAAGAACTTATCTAATCCTATAGGACATACCTTGCCTCTGAATGATTCAATTAAGTTTTATGAGAATTAAGAAGGCTAGCAACCTCTGCCAGAGCAGGCCAAAGACAGCGACCTCCACAGGAGCAGGCGTGAGCCAGTGACTTCTGCTGGAGCAGGTACAAAGGAATGACCAATGAAGGAGCAGGCCTGAGCCAGCAACCTCGTCACGAACAGATTGCCCAAGGCAATGACCTCCACAAGAGCAAGTACAAGGGAGCTACCACAGAAGGAGCAGGCACAAGCCAGCAACCTCTGATGGACCAGGCCTGAGTCAGCAACCACTGCCAGAGTAGGCCCAAGATAGAAACCTCAGCAGGAGCAGACCCAAGTAAGCAACCATTGTGGCACCAGGCACGAATGATGACCAGGATTGCAGAGTGATCCCCAGAAGCACTGAGCAACCTCTGGGCAGACCAAGTGAGACAAGAGTTAGTTTTTTTGAGAAAATCAAAGAAATAGACAAACTTTTATCCAAACTAACCAAAAGGAAGAGAGAGAATATCCAAATTAACAAAATCAGAAATGAAAGGGGGACATAACAACAGACATAAAGGAAATACAGAGAATTAGGTCATATTTCAAAAACCTATACTCCACAAAATTGGAAAACCTAAAGTAAATAGACAATTTTCTTGATAAATATAACTTACCATATTTAAATCAAGACCAGGCAAGCTAATTAAATAGACCTATAACAGCTAAAGAAATAGAAACAATCATCAAAAGTCTCCCAATCAAAAGAAGCCCATAGCCAGATGGTTTCAGCATAGAATTCTACAAGATTTTCAAAGAAGAATGGATACCAATATTCTTCATAATGTTCTGCACAATAGAAACAGAAGAAATAATGTCAAACTCTTTTTATGATGCTACAATTATCCTAATACCCAAACCACACAAAGACATTACTAAGAAAGAGATTACAGACCAATCTCACTCATGAACATTGATGCAAAAAAAAAAAAACTCAATAAAATACTGGCAAACCGAATCCAATAACACATCAGAAAAATCATTCACCATGATCAAGTCAACTTCATCCCAGAGATCAGGGATGGTTCAACATATGAAAACCTGTCAATGTAATCCACCATATAAACAAACTGGAAAAAAAAAAAACAAACCACATGGTCTTCTCATTAGATACTGAAAAAGCCTTGAAAAAAATACAAATTCCCTTCATGATAAAGGTCTTAGAGAGAGCAATGATGCAAAAAATATACCTAAACATAAAAAAGGCAATATACAGCAAAACAACGGACAATATCAAACTAAATGGAGAGAGACTCAAAGCAATTCCACTAAAATCAGGAATAAGAAAAGGTTGTCAACTCTCTACATATCTATTCAATATAGGACTTGAAGTTCTAGCTAGAGCAATAAGACAACAAAAGGAGATCAAAGGGATATAATTAAGAAAACAAGAACTCAAACTCTCACTGTTTGATGATGATATCATAGTTTACATAACTGACCCCAAAAATTCTACCAAGGAACCTCTACAACTCATAAACATTTTCAGTAATGTAGCAGGATACAAGATTAACTCAAAAAAAAAATCAATAGCCCTCCTTTAGACAGATATAAATGAATGGGCTGAGAAAGAAATCAGAGAAACATCACCATTTACAATAGCCACAAATAACATAAAATACCTTGGAGTAACTCTAATCAAACAAGTGAAAGACCCATATGACAAGAACTTTAAATCTTTGAAGAAATTGAAGAAGACACCAGAAAATGGAAGGATCTCCCATGCTCTTGGGTAGACAGAATTAACATAGTAAAAATGACAATCTTATCAAAAGCAATCTACAGATTTAATGCAATGCCCATCAAAATCCCAGAACAATTCTTTTTTTTTTTAGATTTTTTAATTGATTTTATTGAGCTCTACAGTTTTCTCTGCTCCCCTCCCTGCCTCTCTTGTCTCCTTCAACCCTCTCCATGGTTCTCATGCTCCCAATTTACACAGGAGATCATGTCTTTTACTACTTCCCATGTAGATTAGATCCATGTATGTCTCTCTTAGGGTCCTCATTGTTGTCTAGGTTCTCTTGGATTGTGATTTGTGGGATGGCTTTCTTTGCTTTTTGTTTAAAAGCACAATTCTTCAAAGACCTCAAAAGAACCATACACAGTTTCATATGGGAAAAAAAAAACAGGATAGCCAAAACAATCCTACACAATTCAAGAACTTCTAGAGGTATAACAATTCCTGACTTCAAACTCTACCACAGAGCTATAGTACTGAAAACAGCATAAAAACAGACAAGAGGACCAATGGAACAGAATCAAAGACACAGATATCAACCCACACACCTATGAACACCTGACGTTTTACAAAGAAGAAAAAAATATAAAATGATAAAAAGAAAGTATATTCAACAAATGGTGTTTGCATTGCTGGATATCAACATGTAAAAGAATGAAAATAGATTCATACCTACCACCATGCACAAAACTCAAGTCCAAATGGATCAAAGACCTCAACATAAAGCCAACCACAATAGAAAAAAAGTAACCAACCACACTGAACCTCATAGAAGAGAAAGTGGGAAGTACACTTGAATGCACTGACACAGGAGACCACTTCTTAAATATAACTCCAGTAGCACAGACACTGAGAGAAACAGTTAATAAATGGGACCTCCTGAAACCGAGAAGCTTCCATAAAGCAAAGGACATGGTCAACAAGACAAAATGGCAGCCTACAGGATGGGAAAAGATCTTCACCAACCCCACGTCAGACAGAGGTCTGGTCTCCAAAATATACAAAGAACTCAAAAAACTGGTCATCAAAAGAGTAAGTAATCCAATTTAAAAATATGGGATATAGGCGTAAAGAGAGAACTTTCAAAGAGGAATCTAAAATGGCTGAAAGGCACTTAAGGAAATGCTCAACATCCTTAGCTATCAGAGAAATGCAAATCAAAACAACTCTGAGATTTCATCTTCTACCTGTAAGAATGGTCAAGATCAAAAACACTGATTACAACTTATGCTGGAGAGGTTGTGAGGTAAAAGGAACACTCCCCCATTGCTGATGGGAGTGCAAACTGGTATAGCTGCTTTGGATTTCAGTATGGTGATTTCTCAGAAAATTAGGAAACAACCTTCCTCAAAAACCCAACAATATCACTTTTAAATATATATTCAAATGATGCTCAATCGTGCCACAAGGACAGGTGCTCAACTAGGTTCAGAGAAGCTTTGTTTGTCATAGCCAGAACCTGGAAACAATCTAAATGCCCCTCGACCAAAAAGTGGATAAGGAAAATGTGGTACATTTACAAAATAAAGTACTACACAGCAGATAATAAAGAATGTCATCTTGAAATTTGCAGGCAAATGGATGGATCTAGAAAACACCATATTGAGTGAGGTAACCCAGACCCAGAAAGACAAACATATGTTCTCATTCATAATGTGTCTTTTACACATAAAGCAAAAACAAAAACAAACAAACAAAAAACAGCCTACAATTTAAAATCTCAGAGAACTTAGACAACAAAGAGGACCCTAAGAAAGATATGCATGCATCTAATCTACATGGGAAGTAGAAAAGAACAAGATCTCCTGAGTAAATTGGGAGCATGGAGACCATAGGAGAGGGTAGAAGGGGAGGGAAGAGGCAGGGATAGGAGCGGAGAAAAATATATAGCTCAGTAAAAACAATAAAAAATAAGAGAACTAAGTCTTGAGACAGTTATTAATCAATTTGTCACAATGGAGACCCACCACCTAATCAATTTCGGTAAGTTCCACTTCTCAAAGTTTCTGTTGCATAATAGTATTACTTAGAGAGGCCGGCATCTAATGTGGGAGTGTGAGAAACACTTCATATCCAAACCTCAGCAGCCATGCTCTGTCACTGTGCTCTCCTTGGTACCAGTGCTGCCAAGAAAATCTCATTACATTAACCCAGCTGTTTCTCCCAACTGAGAGATGATTAGCAGGACAGACACCAAAAACAGTACAACAAAACTGCGGTCTCAAGTTGTTTAGTGCAACCCTGGTCTAACACACCATCCTAAGTTTCCTTGACCAGCCCTCTCAGATATGTCCAAGCATAAAGCTTCAATGTTGAACCCATCCATTACCTTCTGTAAGCCTACACAAGATAATTGCTTATATACTCTTCCACCCGCCTGTTTGCTGAATGTTGTTTTATGTATGTATGCACTGACATACTGCCAAGATAAAAAAATTGACCATACAATGGACAAACACTGCTGTGTAAATCAACCCAGGGACTTGCAATATATTCCACAACATGTAACATATTTTCTAGTATAGTCCCTAGAAACCAGAAGCTCCTACCTCTTGCTACCTGTGAATCATAGTAATAAACTATCAAAGCAAAAGGCAGACATACTAATTCAGATCAATTGAGCTTAATGCCATTGCAAACTTATGAAATGCTATGCCACCATTGCCTTTCTCGTGAAGGAAGAATTGCCTAAGGAATTCTAATACATTTCTGAAATGAACAATCTCATATGAGGCCATGCTTGAGACATATATCACTCCTTTTACAATTCAGATTTTCTAATGCATAAATGGAACGATAAATTCTGCGGAAAGCTATTCAGCATTCAACAGCTTCAGTTCCTGCTGCTGGCTTTCTCTGTTAGAAATGGCATCAGCATGAGACCAAAGAAGGGAGATTCATTTTGTTTGAGAGAAATTTAATTTTAGAACCACAAAAAAATTAATTACTCTTTTCTCGCTGCCAGATATGGATGTGTATCAATGTATTTGCCTGTGCCTTTGATTTAGTGCAAATGAATTATAAAACTTGGTTTTGTGTTATGTTCATGTTCCTCTTAGACTGGGTTTTATGAAAGGACCCATCCATGAGCCATAGCACGAAGACAGCATTGAAAGTGTTCTCTTCAGGATTCTGTTGACTTACACTGCACATACAAGACCACAGGAGCACTCATGCATTCTGGGGGCTTGGAGGCAAAGGCACTCAGTTGTAGCTCAAGTTCAGAGTTTGTGTTTCTTGGGGCATATCTGAGGACTTTGCCCCAGTGTCAGCATCTATAAAATATAATTTCTTCAGCTGTCCTCTCGCAAGAAAACTATAAATCACATTCATTTCCCTTCTGAAGCCCTAGATCTCATAAGGCCAATTACATAGAGAGAATGGTGTTTCCAATATGGTTCTGAGAGGCAACTTGCCATTTAAAAACAATCATTTTCATTAAATGAGAAGAGAATTGAACATCTAATAACTGTAGGGAATTTTGTAGGCTGCTTTACAATCTTCACTGACATCGTGTGACACACAAGCTGAATGAGGCTTCCAGAGAGCCGATCAGAGGTGTCAAACCATCTTTAAGCCATGGCAAATGGCATAATGAATTAATCTTCTATGTTTCTATTAATACTTTATATTTTAATAATTTAAAATTGCTTTGAGCATAATCATACCCATTTACCTTATTCTACATCATCATTGTACTCTCTGTCCCTAACAAGGACTTTGACACATCGTACCAATTCAGAAAATATATGTCAAGTTGCATTGGCAAATAGTTCCATGTCTGTAAATTACTAGCAGCTAGAAGAAATGATCATAAACAGACATGGATACTTGGATAAGCAAAATTTGAATTATCTTTAAACATCAACTTCTACATAAGGACTTTCCACACATAAAGTTCTGAAGACACTTAAGAGGAGGGAAAAAAGGGGAAAGGTAGAGTCAGCAATGCAAACGGGGAGGGGGGTTCATGGATGCAACTGAGGGTTTCTTTAGAGAAGATTCTTTTCTGGATCCTTTGATGACAATGATAAGCTATTTGTATCACAGGGGGTATATGAAGTATTTATTTAAAAAATAATCTGGACACGAGTGGTTTCCCTTTTAAAAACAAACATATCAAAGCTCAGGGAACTGATTGATGATCATAGAATTGGAAGGTGTTTCTTACTTTAGCTCCAGGTCTGTCACTATAGCATCTAGTCATCTGTCAATCAACAGCTTTCAATAGGCAGCTGGCCTCAGCTCATTCTCCTTCACTGTCCCTTTTTTATTACCTTTTCCAATTCTCTTTTCTCCCTGAAATCCCTGCCCGGACTCTTTCAGATTGTCAGTGTGAAGACAGAGCGCCATGAACAATGCCAGGTGCTCTGCTTGGCTTTAAATCATTAAGTTGGAGTCCGCAGTGGTAAAGTGACTCCTGACAGCAAATTGGTCTTTTTAGATACACCTGTTCACACAGGCAACAGTCACTCCTGGGAGACTCATCCTAAAATATTGACTGTTCTACTTTTAGTGTTCTCCAAGGTACTGCCATTTAATTCACTTGAACGAAAAAGGATCCAAGAAAATGTGCTGCTTCCTAACAGTATTTCATATACACTACCCTATAGCTCTGCAAATTCCAAGTCACCAGAGATACCTGAATAACAAATATGAATCCCACCATTCTCTGCAAGCAGAAGACTGTTCATGTTTTATGAGATATGGTCCCTGCCATGACTGTGGATCTGAGGAACAGTCAGTTTTAGAACAATGGGACGTGATTTATATGTCATAAACTGAGCAGAATGGTACCTGTACCTGCTTATGATTTCCTTCAGCATCTGTCAAAGCCAAGTTTTCAGGCATCACCTCTGCTTCATCCTAGGCACCTCCCAGTTCTGTATCAGCCACATCCCATGCCTTTCTTCACCATCTCCTCAAGTTCCTTACCTTAACTTCTTTGCTGAAACATCCCTCCTACCTCTCAGAAATTCAACACAGGCAGGCCTGGTGGAACAATTCTATAATCTTAGCATCCAAGAGGCAGAGGAAGGAGGATAGTAAGTTTCTGGACTACATAATGAGATCTAGTCTCAATAATATGTCCTTTTGGTTTTTTTCAGCTTTGCGAACACAAAAACTATATCCACAGAGCTAAAACATGATTGCCTTCATCTTCTTTACTTTGGCCTCTTTGGTTTCCCATCTCAGGGGAAGGCAGTGCTTCTCTTACCATTAGCATCCACCAATCTTGTGCTTCTCTAAGGCCTCGTGTCATCAAATAGCCACCATTTTCCTTGACAGTCCATCATTTCCAGCATCCTTGATTCTTTATATTGTCAAACAAATAGACACAGTTCTCTCACCATCCTGGAATTCAGCCCAGTTGTTATATCGTTGAGTGTTCTGCCTCTGTCAGTATATCACCAACTCAAAATCCTAAGACCTCTTATGTCCATCAGCTTTCCCACCTCATCACTATTACCTCCATCCAAAAATTGTTCTAGTAGGCTCCTGACTAATCTTTCTAGGCTTCATTCTGACTTCTCTCAATTCCAACCGCCATCACGCTTGCAGAGAGCATTCTGAGCTCTTAAAGTGATCAAGCTTAACCTTGTTTATCATCTAGTCACTGCTCCTTCTTACCTATGGAACAAAATTAGACATCTTTACATAATGTGGAAGGTTCCTCCAGATCCGCCTCCCACCTATCTGGCTGGCCACTTGTTCTCTCCCACTTGATATTTCAGCCTTCTTCAGATTCTTTTGTTTCCTCCCACAGCTCTATTCTTCTCGTTGTAACTTTTTCCTCTACAGAAAACATGTTGCTCCCCAGCACTTTAGCCTTCCAGTAGCCTTCAAACTGCTTCTAAAGTAGTTTACCACTCAGTTCAGCCATGTAGTCAAACACTCTAGGGGAAGTTCTGCCATGTAACTTATTTGAGAGAAAAGAAAAGGAAACTAATTTTCCCAATTAAGACTTGGCTCTAGAGGGAATCCCAGGTGTCCATGGGGATGTCCCCAGCTAGGTCCTCAGGCAGCAGAGTAGAGGGTGCCTGAACTGGCCTTGCCCCACTATCACACTGATGATTATCGCAAATATCACCATTATCTCAAATATCACCATAGAGTCTTTGTCCGACAAAGTCCCTCATCAGAGCAACGGACTGAGTCCCCAAGGTCCATTTGAAGAGCAGAAGGAGGGAGAAGATGAGCAAGAAAGTCTGGACTGCGAGGGGTTGGTCCACCCACTGTGACAGTGTGCCTGTTCTAATGGGAGCTCACCAAATCCAGTGGGACCGGGACTGAATGAACATGCGATCAAACAGGACTCTCTTGAGTGTGGCTAAAAATGGGGGCTGACTAAGAAGCCATTGAAAAAGCCAGTGGGACTTATTTCTACTGCATGTACTGGCTTTTTGGGACACTAGTCTATTTGTCTATTTGGATGCAAAGCTTCCTAGGACTGGATGGGGGGATGGGAGGAGGGGGAGAAGTGTAAATTTTTTGAATGGAAAAAGAAAAAAAGAAAAATCTACCAAAAAAAAAAAAGAATTTTTGCTTAGAAGCTGCATCTCAACAGATTTAGTCCATGTGTGTTTGGGGTCATGCCTCTTTGAACATCTAATAATAAATCACTGTAACCTCAAATTCTGTCTTGAAATACCTGTTTGTTTAAAACGTAATTTTCACATTAGGAGGGGCTGCTTTGGAAATTCTAGAGGCAATGCACAGCAGATGCAGACAGCTCTGGGGAGAGAGCAGTCAACAGCAGTTAATCATGAGATGCTGCTTTTCAGTAAGCAAAGCCAGATGCTACAGTTGTGGGTCAGTGACAGATAAACCACAAATAAAATAATCGCATGGGTCACATCAGGTACCAAAACCTGATGGAGGTTAAATCTCTTTCAGCACAAAATCTCTATTTGTTTTCCATTAGAAGTAAATCAAGACACAGTCCCTTGTCCAGGTCATCAAAATCATTCAATCACATATAATCATTCCACCGGTGCCCCTGTGCTTCACGCAGACTCTAATTCCTCTAGAGATGAGCGCAGTAGTGTAGCTATGGAATTATTGAGCTGAGCCTGACTCTGCCACCTGCTGACTAAATGGAATGTGCACAGTGCCTGACCTCATGTACCTGTCTGCTCATTTCTAAGGGTGGACTAGGCTTTTTTTTTGGGGGGGGGGGCTTATGGTAAAGTTGACTTCCCAGAGATGGGGCTAGGAGTAAATGACATGTTGATTTCCTGGCACACAGAAAATGTCTAATAAGTCATATTAACACTTAGCTCACTATTAAGTGACAAAATATAAAAGAATTTATTAGAGGGAACATGTTTCATTTTACAAATTTTGTTCACTTGTCTTCCTTTGGATACTTCTAACTATTGTTTTATAAGGCAGCACAATAGAACTTCATTGAGGCTTTTGGGTGAACGGGTTTTAATCGATACACCAGTCTTAACAACAAAATATATTTTAATACCAAGGGTTTTTTTTTCAAATATTTCAATTTAAAAAGGGAGGTTGCTAGTTTCTTCCTTGTATATTTTAGAAAATATTCCAACACAGGGTGGTATTCCTATTATCTTTGCTTTTTAAAATATTCTCAGCAGTTCTTTGAAAATTCCATACACATTATATTTGTGAACAAAACTTCTTGAAAAAAGGTTGTGTTTGCAGAAACTGATTAGAATTTAATAACTATGGAGAGGCTGGAAGGTTGCAGGTCTAGAGGCTAGTTACCTTATCTCAGGCTAATCCTAGCCCCTCCACAACAGTCCTTCCTTGTCCACCTCTGTACCAGAATTAATATCTGTTGACTAATAAATAGGAACTTTTTTGAATCTATTAACTTCACAGACCACTAGCTTTCAGTAACCCCCAAGTTCAGATAGCACTTGGGGCCTGTAGTAAAGCTTCTCCCATCTTGCTGTACCTGCCTATCTGTTAATGTATTTTAAGCTTGCCTTATTTATGACTTTCTTAGTTGGGCAAAACTGTATAAACATTCTGAAACTACTTCCACATGAGAACATGGAATTTGGGGTAACCTAAATTTGTGTGCTTCGGCCATAGTCCCTCACAATGACCCCAGAACAACTCTCATTCCCTTATAGATGAGAGCTGTGGTTTCTACATTGACAATTTTTACCATGTGACCCATACCAAGCCCATACACTACCTTTTCCCAGATCTACCTCCACCCACTTCATATCCACCCAACTTTGTGTTCTCATTCATTACAAAAAAGAAGAAGAAGAAAACATTGAGTACAATTAGTTCTGCCTGTATGCTCTTAGATGTTAAACTCACCAGAGGCCGCACTTTAAGCAAAACCAACTACCTCCTCTTGGCAGTAACCCATTACCAAGAGAAAAATGTTTTGGCTGGTTTTGTGTGTCAACTTGATACAAGCTAGAGATCCTAGAGAGGAGGGAATCTCAGTTGAGGAATCTTCATGAGATCCAACTGTAAGGCATTTTCTCAATTAGGGATCAGCAGGGAAGGGCCCAGCTAATTGTGGGTGATGCCATTCCTGGACTGCTGGTCCTGGATTCTATAAGAAAGTAGGGTTAGCATGCCAGGGAAAACAAGCCAATAAGCAACACCCCTCCATGACCTCTGAATCAGCTCCTGCCTTCAGGTTCCAGTCCTGCTTGAGTTCCTGTTCTGACTTCCTCCAGATGAAAAGCAAATAAACCCTTTCCTTCCCAATTTGCTATTTTGTTCATGGTATTTTGTAACAGCAATAGAATCCTTAACTAGGAAAGATAAAAAAATCCACAGACAGCATCATCTTAAATGTAGCTGAACTCAAAGTACTTCTACTAAAGTCAAGAACCTACAAGGA
>NW_004949103.1:14774925-14787963 GCF_000317375.1 Microtus ochrogaster
CACAACAAATAAACATATTCAGCAAATAGGCAGGACACAAAATTAATAAAGAAGCATCAGTATCCTTCCTATAACCATACAGAGAAAGAAATAAAGGAAATAATAACATTAACAACAGCCTCAGGAATGTGTTGGTATAAAGCTAACAAAGGAAGTGAAATATTTGTGCAATGAAAATGTTAAGGCACTGAAAAATGAAATTAAAAAAGTCATCAGAAGACCTCCTATGTTTATGGATCTACAGGGTTGTTTTTATGAAAATGGCCATTCTACCCAAAACAATCTATAGACTCAATGCCATCTCCATGAAAATTCCAACACAATTCTTCACAGAAATTGAAAAAAATCTTAAATTTTATCTGAAAACATAAAAGACCTTGGATCTTAATTCTAGCATCTTTTCCACCAGAAGATGGCCAGTTAGGTATTAGAGATGCTTCATGGAACCATGCCAGGCATATAAGACATGACGTAATTCTTGTATGAAAATTTTGCCCACCTTTGACACAAAAGATATCAGTCACCTGAGAGATGTAGCAATCAGCGAAACTTACTCTTTAGTGTGGCCTTCTGGAACTGAAATTTAGGTGGGTACAAATTGTATAACATATTCAAAAATATAAATAAAACTATTCTGGTATTGATTTTGAAAAAGTCATTGTAAAACCAATAGACTCAACCTTCCATTGCTATTATAAACTTTCGTTTATTTTATATTGCTTCTAAGGGCTCTATCCCTGAAATATATCCCCATACATTATACACATAAATGTAATATTTACGAAGGATGAGATACAGTTTTTTTAAAAAAAAATAGCTCTTCTACATTTCTCAAGGTCCAAGTGGCTTCTGAATAAGAGTAAGCCATTCTGCCACATCTCCTTACATGTCCTCTGCTCTTGGCATTTCCTCATTTGTTTCCCTTCTGTAACGCATGTGTTATTCACTCACGGCCAAATTTTTCTACTCCATACCCTCAATGAAAAAAAATAAGGCCAGGAGTTCATAGATTCAAATAATCAATCAAGTAAACAAACAAAAATGTCAAAAGGATGAGTTATTTCTTGTCCAAGAACCAGGTACCAGGTTCATATTTACAACCCAAATTAAGCATCAGACCAGGGGAAACAGTTGCCCACCCCTTTACAGATACAAATGATACAGGCAGGAGTTAGAGCATGCACTTCACAGAGACACTGCATCCTATTATACTCATCTCTCTCATTTCATGAGGGACCACTGATGTTTTTATCTCTGTACTTGGTTTTCTTCTCTTACTGGTTTGGCCATTACATCATAAGTATATGACACCTATCAGATTTTCTCATACTATATAAAAAGCTGAGAGCACAACAGTCATGAGTCCTGTCCTCCTGCATCTTAAATCCAGAGTTGGTGCTGATGTATACATGTTGATTTTTCAGAAAGAAAGATAGATAGATAGATAGATAGATAGATAGATAGATAGATAGATAGATAGATAGATAGATAGATAGTAAATACTCAGTTCTGTGAAAGATGCAGGACAAAAGAGCATGAGATACTATGTTGAACTTATGTTCTTGTGAGGGAGGTGGATTTAGACACAAACAAACCTAAAAGTAAATTACCTAGAATGGTAAACAAGAGGGCCTCCAAATGAGACAGGATTTTACTGGCTGCAAGATTCCCAGCCTACATATGGACTTTAGCTTCTGACAGTGTCTATGACAGATGAAGCAAACTTTCTTGTTTATGCTAAACAACACATTTTGATCTCTTAGTAATTTCTCCTGATGCTAGCAATACTATTTTTGACAAATGTATCTAGATTTGAAAAGCAAAGGAATGAGAGGGAGCGAGATGTGGGTTCTACGCCAGCCACGCAGGCAGAGCACCATAAACTAACCACTAAGGTGTACAACCGGGTGTGCAAGCTGAGGGAACGGAATGGATGAAGGTGTGATGAAAAAAAATAAGGCTAGCGATGTGGGGTCAAAAGGTGAAGGATTCACAAGAATACAGGAGGCATTTGTTGGTTGAGTTTGAGTTTGTGAAACTTTGTTGGTAGAGCATTCACATTCTGTGATCAGTTCCAAACATGGCTGTGGTGCCTGGGTAATAAAGCTAGCCTGGTGATCAGAATATCATTGGAAAAAAGCTGTGTCTTTGTGGAAAGTATGAAATAGAGAACCTCTTTGTGCAGAGGCAACACAGAGACAAAGCCGAGCCTTTGGAAGCCAAAAAATACCTAGTAATAACTAGTTAGCCACTAGAAACAGAGGAGGATAATTAGACGCCTGATGATAAGCATGTTCAGGTCACGGACACTAGATCATTATTATGGTTATAAATTTTCTTAGAAAATACAGTGGCTCATTAAAAATAAAATGAAACCCACTCTTTATCATTACCATTCTAACTTTGAAATCTCATAGAGTAGCTGACATTGCTGGCTCAGAAGAGGCCAGGTTTCATAATTACTTGAGAAGTCCTGAGAGTTCAAAAAGGAAGAAAAAAAAATAGTAAACTACCAAAGCAGACCCTGGGAAGAAAAAAAGCTGACTTATTTCCCGTAGCTCTGTAAATCACTAGAAAACTTGAAAGATTCAATTAAGTGTAGATATGGTTCCAAGAAAATGGAATAAAGGCAGATGTTTACAGATTCTGGCCATTTTTAGCTCAGGGCTCCTTATACTAAAAGCTTCAACAAGAGGTAACTAAGTCTGCAGCTGTTTCTGAGCTCCTCACACTGAAGTCGGACTTTGCCATTGAGTGTGTCCCACGCTTATCCTCACACTTCCCAGGGAACTTTCAAGACCTTCCTTCTGAAGCCTCCAAATCCCACAAAAGAATGTAAGTGATAAACTGTAATTTTTAAAGATGTTCCATGAGATGGAACTTATGCCTGACGCTACTTAGGTGACCAAGACCCTGAGATGGTATCTTTGAGCCACAGAGGAAAACCATATACTATTATTGTTCCAACACTGGAATGTAGTAGTGAAATGACTCCTAATAACACTGTACTATGCTCATAGATCAATTCCTTGCTCAGCCATCATGAAAGAAGCTTTCTCCTAGAGGAGATGGGAATGAACACAGAGACAATATGCAGAGAGCCGGGAATCTAGGAACATTTCACCCTAATTGGGATGTCTCTATCAAATCCCTCCTCTCAGGGATCAGGGAACCCTGAGGAAGAGGGAAAGAGGAGGTGGAAAGTGTGTAAGAGCCAGAAGGGATGGAGAACACAAAGAAAATAAAACTTTCTAAACACAGCAGAACTGACTCACATATGAACTCCCAGAGACTGGGACAGCATGTGCAGGGCCTACATGAGTCTGTACCAGACGGGGTCCTAGGGCTGAAGAGGGAAGAGAACACATACCCCAGTCCCTTACCCAGAAGCTAGCTCCAACTGATAATAATATGCGAATGAAAATTTAGTATTCTCCAAGGGAGTCTCACTGGGGAAACAAACTCCTCTTAACGGTAGGCCACATGCCCAGCAGTAGACGGCCAAGAGAAAACATACTCAGCAGCATCACTGGAGGTGCCTTGTCTCATAATTTTATGTCATGACTTTCCTTCCTTCTTTCCTTCCTTTCTTTTCTTTAGATTTTTTATGTTTTTCCTTTTTTTAAATGTTTTTCCTTTATATGTATATTGTGACAACTTCCAGTTTTGTGTTCTTGTGAGATTCCTGAGGGTGAAAACAAATAGGAGCCTTTGTGTCCATATTTGTTTCTAATACCTTTGCTTGGGATCTTTGCCTTTTGTTAGTTTGTTTTCTCCTATTCTTCTGTGTTTGTTTTTGTTTAATCATATCATGCTATATTAATGCTTGTTTTTTACCTAAAGAGAGACAGGAAGCAGGTGAATTCAGATGAAAAGGGAGGTGGAGATGGGAGGAACTAGGAAGAGTAGAGGGAAAGGAAACCATAATCAGGATATATTGTCTAAAAATAAGTCTATTTTGAATAAAAGAAAAATGTGAAAAAATTAAAGGTCAAAAAAAAATATATTGAGATAGGTGATGTAGGTAAGTAGGTAAGTTTTGGGCTAAAAACTGCAAAGGGAGTCACCCATATGTACCCACAAGAAAAAGAGTTTCATCCAGAAAGCAAGAGAGGGTCGCTTGCCAGGCACATTTAAGACCAGACAAAAGGCTGGTGGATAGCCAGGTGCAGCAATATAACTCATATAAGTAACATGGTATGCTGGCTCTATCAATGCAAGGTGGTATATGGTAGGTCTAAGTGGAAAGAGAACAGCTATGAGGGTAAAGACGGTATTTAACAAATCATACTTCACTTTGTTGAATTTACGCAGGTACTGGGTATAACTTAAATATAAGAAGAAGCATTGAAGGGCGATTTCTGTTTTTCAAAAGGTCTTATTATCAGTGAGTGGAGGAGACATTGTGGTGGAACAGGACAGAGTACAAATAACCAGAGCCAGAGCATTCTAGGGCAGCAACAGCTCTCAAGTTCCTTGAGAGTCTGAAACAGAAAACCAAGAGCTTTCTCACCAACCCTCTTGTTTGGGACTTTTAGTGACTCCTCTGCCACTCTGGCCTCCTCATAGGCCCTAATTGCATGTTTCATGGTAAACTGTATGTTTGATAGAATCTACATCCCCAGGAAGCAAGCACCTTCCTTTGTTCATTTTATATCCTTGATGCCCATAGGAAGTTGTCAAAATATGTTCACAGTACAACGTTGCAAGATAGTCACCTGTGTTTTAGGAAAAAGTAATTTTGTTTATTTGAGTACATCCTTCTATGATTTATTAAATGTTATTTATATTGAAAAACAAATAGCATTGACAACATGAGTTATGACTTCAATTCAAATATGTCATAATTAAAGTGAATCTCCATTTATATGTAAAGCAGTTTGAATTTTATATACAAAGAAGGCAAACTAGTTGCTTATGAGCAGAGAACCTTTGTAGTCCCTTCAAGATTTAGTTTAGTTCTTCTAAACATAAGTTTCAACATATATTTATTTAATAAATGGAGTGGAACATGACAGACTATTTTAGCTAAAAGCCTTCAATGGTCTATACAAATTATGCATGAGCAAGGTACTTTAGAATAAAGTATTAAGATCTTGGAAGAACTTATATTTAATATTCTAGTAGAAAGAACCATTGATATTTAAAGACTCTAGTAAATATTCAAACAGCACTTTTCATGGGAATTGATCACCAGAAATTAAGTTTTCAGAGGCCATAGAGCACTGGCTATTTCTGCCTGGTATTTCTGCTGTGTAACTCACTGTTTTTGTTGTTGCTGCTTCTGGATGTCTGATACTTAAAGGAAAATGAAATGTTTAAGCTATAAAATCCCAGGTGGCTCTACAGACAGTACAAAAAAGCAATATGACACAGAATAAAACATTAAGTCTGCTTTTGATTAACGTCAAGAGGGGCTTTGATGTCACACACAGCCTTGATTGTTTCTTTCTTTGCTAAGCCACTGCATGGTATAAACCCTCTGCTCACATGCTACCAAATAGTACAAGGAGGAATAATTCTCTGATTGCAGGAAAAAACATACTGAGAAAGGGGAACACTGAGCTTCTTTCAGTGTTCGCACTGCAAAGAGCGGGTGGAGAAAAAACTAATACCAGAGTGCTAACGTGGAGCAACAGGGCTGATAAAACTCCATGGTTTACGGTGGGAGATGAGAAAATGCAGGCAGGCTCTCCGCTATCAGGATCTGGCAAATATGGTCTAGAGTGAGTTAGAGCATAAAAGATGATGATAAGAGCAACAATAATATTATTCATAGTAAATACATTTTATCATACGTACATTACCATAAACTCAGCATTTTATCATCATTGCCCATAATCATATGGTAAAACTTAAACAACTTAAATCCCCACTTTCAGCTTAAGTAACTAAACTTTAAAAAAAGTAGTTTGAAAACCCACTCAGAACTTCTTTTCTAGTTGGCAGTCCAGAATTTAAACCCAAGTATATTTGGAACCACGACATCATCCGGACTTCAGAAAAATTCTAGATGCATACAGCTGGATCCAAACTCATCCAAACACAGAACATTCTTTGAGACTCACATACACTTGCCCACAGTAAATGATGCCAAACCAGGTGGCCACAGAGTCAACTCAGGATAGAAAGAGCTACCTCACCATAACTGTGTAAGATTTAGCTAGCTCCTAGGGAGAAGGAATTGAATTTCATGCGAGGATTCCACGCCAAGAATAGCATTCGCTAAAGTATGCATTATACTTCGTTTGTTTGTTTCCTATTTTTACTACACAAACTCAGTTCTTCTCCACTAATGTTATTGTCTTCAGATGTGCCAAGTAAATCTACAATTTGGGTATTTCTGAAAATCATGTCGGAATTGAACCAGATTGTTTTATCAGGGCAGTGAAGGTTTCAATTCCCTGAGGGTCCATCCAAGACACCAAACTGCTAGGGAATATAAAGCAGTAGTTCTCAATCTGAAGGTCACAGTGCCTTTGGGAGGGGGCTAATGACAACTTCACAGGGATGGCATATGAGATATCATGCATATCAGATATTTACATTATGATTCATAATGGTAGAAAAATTAAAATTATGAATTAGCAATGAAAATAATTTTATGGTTGTGGGTCACCACAACATGGGGATTAAAGAGTCGCAGCAGTAGGAAGGTTGAAAAGTACTGTTTCAGAGAGTATATTGCTACCTGAATATACCAGAGGTTAACATAATTTACAATCAACTTCCCTCGTTTCATTCACAAAATAAACTCTAAATATATCCACCCTTTAGCATCTACATAGATTTATTCCCACCAAAACAAATGTCAATGATAGAACAGTCACTCTTCTGTCATGGCACAAGAATTGCCAGCATTTGGACCCACGCCCTCTTGCTTCCTGTCCAGGTAAGCTATGTGGAGGTGACATTGTGAGCTATGTGGAGGTGACAATTTTGGTTTCTGTTGAGGCTAAGACTCCAATTCAAAGTACAAAACTCTGAAGCAGGTAGGCCAGCAGTAGTAAAACATGACATCTTTCTGTTCCTAATGAGGAAACATTGTGTTCTGCTAGGCACTCGGGGGTTCGGGAGCGTCTGCATTTGTTCTTCTGCAAACTTGAAGCTACTGCCCTTTCTATATAGTCAAAGGGCCTGCTGCCATAACAGTACTCTTAGCCAGTGGTGGAAGACACAGCACCTTTGTTCCTTTAAAAGAAAAAAGAAAAAAAGAAAACAGGCTATTTTAGGAGCAATTTGGGGTAGACAGAAAAATGAATCAGAAAGTGCAGAGAACTCTTTAATTTAGAGCACATGAGCTGGACCTTAGTCATCTGCCTCATGCCAAGGTGCAATAGCGGGTGAGAAACTGAGTAATCATTTTCTGTGGCTTTTTTCCCAGATTAAATATGAACCAGGGTATCATCACAAAAGAGAGAAAAATGAGGAACTGGGTGATAACTGGTATTCTTTCACAACAACTGTATCCTAAGAACCTATTTGGGGCTTACTAAACAGTGCTCCCTTTAGTTACTATTATGCTAAGATCCATCAAGCCCAGACTATGCCCATATTGTTTGTTGTGAAATCCACATCGCCTAGTGAATGTATGCATGGAGTACACCATTACAAAAATATGTGTAACACATGGGTAAAAGAATATAGTAGGTAAAAAAAAAAAAAACAGTCATTACAGAAAATGTGCTTGCCTAAAAAGTACTAGAAGGTAAGAAAAACTGGTGCTGGCACTTGGAAGACCTCTCCAAAGTGTAGCTCTTGTTCTTTTCCCAATTCTTTGTTCTCTAAACTCTTCTGGGCGAATTCCACTGCCTTGCGCAGCTAGACTTCAAGAGACTAACATTTTTGTGCTAAATAATGTAAGAAATGCTACATATTCATAACCTCTTTGTAATTCCTTTTCAGCATGGTGACTGTAGCACACTCATAAATCCTACAGTTGTAAATCTAATTATCTTCCCATATTTTTAAATTATACCATTCCAAATTTTGCCTTTAGGAAAGCGACATTTCACACTATGTCTCAGACCCCTAGTATGCAGAGGGCACAATCTTTGAGAAATACTGTGTTAGAAAAGGAGCTACTGAATGGTTTAGACCAAGGAATGCTCATTGTCAAAATGATTTCTATTAGGTTAAAGTAGTAGCAGGGAAAGCCTGATACTTTGGAAGATGGTGAGGGGGAAGAACTGAAAAAAAAATTGACCAATTAGTGCTTCTGTTCATACTTCATATAAACAGCAGGAATGGAGTGATTTTCTACTTACCAAGATGATTAAAACTACAGCAAGACAGACTATAAGCAGCTCATATTCACTGGCTTAATTATTCTTTGGAGGGGTGGACATGTTCCCTCCGTCAGAACTTTAGCTTGTAACAGGTTACCTTCTTTTAAATCCTTAGCAGATCATCTTTAAAAATGTGCTATTTTCCGTAATAATTCAGGACAACATGAACAGCCCAAACAATACCATACCCTGCAATGGAGCAAACTGCAAAACTAATTCAGGGGCAAGTCTACAGTGAGCCATGCAAGAAAAGGTTATTTCTTAGTATTTATTTTCAGGGTACAATCTGCCACCGCTAAGAATACGTGCTTTGTTCTTTGCTACGTTTTTCATTTATTTTAATTTTATGCTCTTAAATTTCACATCTTAAACTAAGTATCTTTTTATTCACTTCCATCCTGTTGTGTTATCTTTGCTTAGAAAAGTTATTATAATGAAAAGTTTTCCTTGGTTCATTTATTTACTCACTACACTGGAATCTCTTCAGTCTTTACTCGGTGCCAATATGTCCCTCTCTTTATCCATGTAAACATCGAATGGGTCTCATAATTTCCTTGAAGTTGTATTGCTTGTACATGGGGTGGGAGAAGTATTATGACAATATTAAATGAGTTCCTACCTGAAATCCTATTCGCCACTATGAACAACTTAAAGATGATGTTTAGGCAAGACATCTCTTAAACAATGAAGACATCTGTTGGCTCTTTATTTCATTATCATCTAAATCCTATTATATGATCAGAGGTACTTTCATATAGTTAGTTAATGTGTCCTCTTTAGATCAAGTGGGAGATTAGGATATATTCCCCAAACATGCCGCATTTGCAGAAGGATGGTTTTGAGTTGAAGGCAATCCAGAAGCCCATGCAGGAGACTCTCTCCTTCTCTCTGCCTAAAATCAGAGAACAGACTTACAGACAGAAACAGTCTACCTCCACCCTGTCCACGAAAGAGGACAAAAGGTCACCACAGAACACATTAGACACTTAGCAGTCATAGGTGACACCAGAGGAGCCAATATCACCTTCATTTGCCCTTCACAAGTTCTCAGGGTGAGAGACTCGGTCTTTGTCCTACCTTCTCATTTCTCTATAAATGTACTATTCTTAGTTGATGATGTTTTGTGAGCTAGTATTTAAGATTCCACGGGAAACTCCCGTGTGCATAAAATAAATCTTTGTTACATTCTGCTCATTTTTTTTCTTGTGAGCTGTTCTTTTGGTTAAGGGTCCATTCCAATCAAGAAGTAAAACATTGCTTCCGTATAATCACACATTCCAAATGCCTATCCTATTAAGCATACACAGCAGCCTTGGGCAGATGAGGCTGTGAAGCATCTTCCTCCTGCTGACTGCTGAGCTGGAGACCAGATGCACTGTTTTCAGTGTTGCTCTTCTGTTTTATTCCTCAGGCCCTCTCTGGCAGACCAGCACAAAAAAAAAAAAAAAAAAAAAAAACCTCGGGTAAAAACCTACATTAATTAAAATGCTAACTTGTCATTTGAGTCATGGGATTGTGTGTGTGTGTGTGTGTGGTGTATTCCACCTACCTTTCACAACAGATTTTCCAGTTATTGATTACATGGTTTTGAAAGTAGGAATGTCAGTATCTCAAGGTCTGGTGTCCTCTGCCACCACCACCACGACATTGGGGGAAATCCTCTCTGCTGTTGGAGACCACAGAGTCCTCAGGCTCTGAGGACATCCTGTGGCAAGGAGCAAGTGAGCTTTCTCGAGTCATTCTTTATCTCCACTAACGTCACATAGTGACCTCACCCTCAATACTTCATCTAATGCTAACTATCTCTCTAAGATCCCACTTTCAGAAACCTTAGGGGATTAAGTGTCTTATACATGAAATTTGGAGGGCATAGTCAAACATAGCAGTATAGCTGTGGTAGGTGGCAGCAGTGAGTGTGTATGTGTGTGTACGTGTGTGCATGCACGCGTGCACGCACATGTCTCTTATGGTTTGGAACAGAAACTTAAATACCTTTTAGTAGAATAAATTAATCATTTGTTATGTCCCAAATATAGCCTGGAAGTCACCATTTATTCCAGAAATGTGGACAACTCTACTTTTTATTAAGTAGATGGTAGATAGTTAGCTAGATGGGTAGACAGATAGACTCAAAGATGATGGATATATGTCTACACATACTTAGATCTAGTCTGACAGAGTCTAAATCCGAGTTGGGGTCATCCCAAGTGAATGCCGCAGCTCCTAGGAATGTTTCTTCCCTTGATTCTGCCTCCCTCTAAGTACATGATGCCTGAACGCTTGCTTGCTCTTGCATCAAAGAAGTAGGCAGAATCTGCCCATTAGAAGGCTTAGCCTGCTGCTTTCTTGACTAATTTGTCCTGGTCTGCCTTTTGCCTCAACCACTCCTCACCTCATGTTTTCTGACCCTGCAACAATACTGAAGGCCCAGTGTACCCTGGGAAGCTTTCTTCCAGAAAGATTTGCTGGGATCTAGTTTTTCCTCTGAGGGTTTCAGCATGAACAATTAGGTAGATAGAAATCCACAAACACCAACTAACAAATGAGGGGTTCTACCCTACATTCGGGATCTTCTGACTATAAGAAAGAGCCACTGCTTCCAAAGTGCCAATTAAGAGCCAGATGCTATCAGACTGTGGGCTTAAGAGTGAGATTTGGGCAGGAACAGAAAGGAGAAAATGACTGAGGGTTCCTGATCCAAGAGACAGTTTCAGATGAGGCCGATGGTTCTGAAACTCTCTGTCCTCCCAGGACCTGATGCTGCCTGAATTAGAGGTTTGATCTTATTAACAAACACTTTGATAAGGAGTGAATTAGATTGGCTTCTTTAAACACAAGGCAATTCTGATCTCATGGAAGTCAAGTTGGGAGGATTGCCTAGAAGGGAAGAGATGAAAACAACTGAGGGGTCTGGGGTTTTTGAGAAGGAAATTGGACACAATTTGAGTAAGACTAACTCAGCCTTGTAATAAAGAAGGAGGGAATTTAATCTTTGTGAGAGGACTTGAAGAATCAGGGAGGGTAACAAAAGAAAGGATGGCATGGTTTCTCTGTCTCTATGAGGCTTCTTTTGTAAATCAAATAAAACTTATTATCTCTACACACACTCTCCTTCACTCCCTACATCCGGACCATTTGAGCACCTGTCACTTGCCCTTTGTTCTAATCATGTCACTGTCCAATTTAACTGAAATGTCACTTTCTCATAAGGTTCTATCCACTCCTCCCACCTACATTTTAAAAACATCCAACCTTTTCTAAAAACTTTACTCTTGACTACTTACCATCATACAATATGCATTTTTCACGTGTTGCTAATTTCTGTGTATTTTCCCAGCATGGAAACTATCTTAACAACAACAACAACAACAACAACAACAAATATTTATTTCATTTTTAATTTGTGGGGTGGTATGTGCATGTGAGGGTAGATGTGGGCACCAGCAGAGGCCAGAGGCATGGAATTACTCTAGAGGTGGGGTTATAGATAGTTTCCAACCGTGGTAACCAAACTCAGGTCCTCTGAGAGAGCAGCATGCACTGTTAACTGATGAGCAATCTCTCCAGCACTTGTATATTTAGCTCATCCTGTAGGTCCAGAGCCTAGGAACATACTACAACCAGCAGACTCTTTAGAAGGACTTGGTAAAGGAATATAGAAATGAATGGATGTGTATCTGGTTACAAGTAGAAACACATTAGAATTTAGCCAATGCTCTCCCCCTTCAAACAATATAGCTTTTTTTCCCTTTTCCTAAGTTCATAAAAAAGGACAGAAATTCTATTCACTTGTCATTGAAATAAAATAAGCTCTGTTACCTTCTGTTACCTCAGAATTATACATTATTCTCAATGAATAAGTTTGTCAATAAGTGCTTATTCATCCTGGCATTGAGAGGATCTGCACACCAGCAAGGATAGAGTGTTAAAGCCATGTGTAGTCACTGGGGTCTTGAAGCCATTTTAGACAACAGAGAATGCCTACTTCTGCCTACTGTGCCTGCTTTATTGATAAATATCATAAGTGAGCCGTGGAAAGAAAAGAAAATAGGAACAATCCAAAGGTCTCAGTTTGCAATACCGCTGTGCGTCAGTTATCTGTGCCATCGTGCACCTGAGCCCCACCCACAGGGAGCTTGATATCTTCCTTTGAATCCTTTTGGAAGTGATTTGATAGACGGGATTGAAATCCATTCATCTGGGGAACTTATATACCTCTGCTCTTTTCTTTGTCCATGATGTCTCTTAATACCTCTTTCAAATTCTTCATAATTTCTTGTGCATTGCGGGGGATTGTGTGTAGGTGTGCCAGGCATATGAAACAGCCTGAAACTATTGCAGGAAATATGCCAAGGATAAATGCCAGACTTTTCAAAATTTTGCTTACAGTGGGCCAGGTGCCCAGGATGGTGGGCTGGCCTGAAAAACTACAAACCATTTCTAATGGCCCTCCTTACTTGAAAAGACACTCTCCTTTCCAAACACTACAGTTGCGAAATAATTACTGAAAGAAAATTTGTTTACAATTTGAGGATTGCCTATAAAATTAGAGGTTTAAAATTGCAAACACAGGTAAGACCACATATCAAACTGGCAAAGGTCCTTACTGCTGGGTGGACTAGACAATCTATGAATGGTTTGTCTTAGTTTGACTGGCAATGAGTAGAAGATATGGCAAACAGCCTGCCTCTCCCTGCTTAGTAACAGTTTAAGCAAGAGTGAATATATTTTAAGATGACCAAAAGTTAGG
>NW_004949103.1:14788568-14794478 GCF_000317375.1 Microtus ochrogaster
AGGAAGAGGAAGAGGAAGAGGAAGAAGAAGAAGAAGAAGAAGAAGAAGAAGAAGAAGAAGAAGAAGAAGAAGAAGAAGAAGAAGAAGAAGAAAAGCCAGATAGCATGGCATGTACTTTTAATCCCAATGTTAGGGAGATAGGGACAGTAAGAAACCTAGGACTCATTGGCAAATCATCCTAAACAAACAGGTGAGCTATACACCAATGAAAGACCCATCTCAACAAAACAGGATAGTGTGTTTTACAGAGTTTGCACCAATTACACAATCTGGCTCCCTTTGATAGCCTTTACTCAATAAGTAGATTCTATTTTACTGCCAAGAAGCTTAAACTCAGGGGATGCTGACATGTAACCAGGTCAACATGCACAGCAGTATTCTTTCAAATATACTATGTCAGAGTAGTAGACATAGATTGAACAAGCATTGCTTATGGGACTATTCAGATGGGCTAAGAGACATGCCATACTGGCAGCTCTAAACAGGCAAAATATCATTAAGAAGCTACTATGATGTCCATATGAAGGAGGTTTGTGTGGAATTGAGCCAGAAAAGAAATATAATCAAGACATGGACAAAAAACATCATTGATAACATCAGTGGAGTCCTGGATACAACTGTGCCAGAAGATGCATGCCTGAGACTTGTAGGTACCCCTTTGGTAACCCATCTTTGTGTGGATGAATTTGACTTTTACTTTTGAACGATTGAACTTCCATCACCTCTATAAGTAATTATGCACAACTTTCTGCCTCATCTCTGGGCTTCTAGGTACCCTCTGTGCACAGCTCTGTGCTGTACTACAGCTATGATCTTGAACTTCTAGCCTTCAGAGCCGTCAGCCAAATGCACTTCTAGTTTTTATAAATTACCCAGGTCTCAAATATCATATTAGAGAAGCAGAAAGCAGACCAACACCAAGCAACACCCATGGTCATTTCTATGGTTCTTTATCTTTGCTGCCTCTCGATTTAAGGGTAGGTTATCCAAGGGGAGTTGACTGTAGACCTGGAAGCCAGACTACATGAGACCTAAATCATATGTCTACTACCACTCACCTGCTGAGCAACCCTAAGTAAAGCACTCCATCTATTGTGCGCTTTCCATTAGCACCCACACAGTAGAAATCATTATAGCAAACTCTCCCGGAGTAACTGTAACAAGCTAATAACTAGAAAATTCTGGGACATATATGGCACATTTTATACAACATACAAGTAAGCCCCATGGTAACTGTGACCTAATTTTATTACTATTATTATCACAAGGGTGATTATTAACATTATTATTATTTGCAGACCTGCTGCATTATAATGAGGGAGTCATTCTAAACTACTATGTAAGAAGAGTTTAATAGTACTTGTTTGCTGGCTCAGGCAGTCTTCACAGGTAGTACACTACTAGGGACCATCAGGCATCACATGGCAACCTCTGGCAGCTCAGAATACTGATAAAGTCTAAAAGTTCCTGCCTTCCTCCTGCTACTTATTTTTTCTTTCTTTGTATCCCAGACTTCACTTAGTCCCTCCTTTTAACTTCATTACTCACGTCCAGCATCCAACGGGCTCTGGAACTAGATGGTAGGTTAAACGTCAGCATCTTTTCTTGGTTACTGGTACAGGTAGTTTTTTTTTTTTATTTATTGTATCCACCTCTCTATCTTAAAACATCTTTCTGAAATACCATACCATAGACTTGCACATTAGGGGAAAACTGACATCAGATTCAATAACATCCATTCCATTGTGATGTTTAGAAGATTCTGACTAGGATTTGAAGCATCATCTCAAGGCTGAGATGATGGTAGAATGGGTAAAGGCTTATCCTAGAAGCCTGAAGACCTAAATTTGAGTCTCCAGACTTCACATAAATTACAGCATAGTCTGAAATCCCAGCTCCCCTACAGGAAATGGGGGTCTTGACAAAAAATAATCCCCAGAGGTTGATGTGCCAACTAACCTAGATTGGATTATAGTGGCATTTTGTTTATGATCTAACAAAGTTTGCATGAAGATCAGAGTGCAAAGCTAGCCCCACTAGTCAAACATACAGCCCAGGCAGTGGTGGCACACACTTTTAAGCCCAGCAGCTACACTAGTTAGCCATAGAGGCTGGGCAATTGTTGTACATGCCTTTACTACCAGCACTAGAGAGAAATATAAGATGAGATGAGACAGGAACATGCTCTCTTTTCAATCTGAACATTTCATAGAGGTAAGAGTACTCTAGTGACTTAGATGCATTCCTTTTCTGATCGTCAACTTGAACCCCAATATCTGCCTCTGTGTTTTTATTATTCATGCTACAATGTATATAGAAACAAAGATGAGATCATACATGAAAGAAGGCCGGCAGAAAGGACCAACATCCCAGGTTGTCTTCTGACCTCCACATATGTGCTGTTACATGAATGCCGACATTCACACACGTGAATACGTACACACACACACACACACACACACACACACACACACAGAGGGGGAGATGGAGGGAGGGAGGAGGAGAGGGAGACAAAGAGACTTTAAAGTTTGATGCAAGATGCATCCAAAATACGTATTTCAAAGAGATTAAGATAAAAATCTTTTCAAGTAAAATCTGCCCCTTACGTCTGTTTCCAAACAGGTTCAGGGACAATAACGAGGTTAGGGAAGTCCATTCCGTGTGACTAGTTCAGTCTCACAAAGAGGATCCAATGCTGAGGAGGCGACATAAATTGCTCACCAAATAAGGACAGAGCCAATTGTTTGCATACCATAAACACTACCAGGCTATTTAGAGCATACAGGATTTATCTACACCCTGGCCACGTGTGGGATGCAGCAGCAAATGCCATCACTTAGAATGCTACCTGAAGCAAAGTGGAGAATAAGGTTTGCACCAGGCATAGAACCATAAACACAGCTATGATTTAAACATGAGATGTTTCCCCGTGCACTAAATTTGGAATGATTTGCTTATAAGTCATTCTACTAGAGGAAGTGAAAATGATCAGTTTGGGAAATGACGACAGGAAGCATATCAGTGTTTTTTTTTGGTTTTTTTTTGGTTTTTTTTTTTTTGTTGTTGTTCATAATGTCAGGAAAGAGAATTATCTGAGCCAGGTGGATTCAAATGTACCCACTTGGCAAAAGTACACTGACTATATTTGGAACACAACTTATAAACTTAGAATTTTGATCCCATGAGATTTGATAATTTAACTTTAAAAGCGATTTATAGCTTTCACAGCAAAAATGGAAGTTGAGGCTCAGTACAGCAACTCACTCAGTGGAGAGATTTTCTGTATGACTTGTTAGAGACATCACTGCAGATCAAATCATATCCCATAGGAAGTTGTAACAATAGAAGAGCTTCTAATATGGCCACTGCATGCAATATTTCCTTCTTTTTATTCCCAAATGAGGGAGACTTGTGTGTGCTAAATATAAAGGGAAATACTAAGATTTTATTTAAAGGAAAAAATAGACACACCCCTGAGACTCATTGTATAATGTTTTCTAAGTCAGTTTCCCCAGAAGCTGACTAAATGGTAGTTCACAGGCAAGAGGCTTGGGAAGCCAAGAATGAAGGAGAGAGGGGGAGGTGAATGAGAGAGAGACCCGAAGCCCTAGTCCATCCAATGGAGCTGCAGTGAGATCCCAAAGAAGACCAGAGAGCATTTTACAAGGCAGACTTCCACTAATCTGAACCTACATTCACCCACCACCACCACCACCACCATCACCACCACCACCACCACCACCACCACCACCACCACCACCACCAGGAAAGTTCTATGAATACAACACATATTTGCATTTATTTGTTCAGTCAAACAAGGCACCAGTAAACAGAAGGGATTTTTTTAAAAAGTCTCTTCTATTGAGAATAACGGGGAACCTAGGTGGAACTCTGAAACAGAGCTTGCTCCAATACTGAGGGGAGTGAACAGCCACATAGTGGGATGTCACACTCTCTAGGACCTCCACAGTGAGACAAAATTTTGTGCCCCTTCTCCAACTACTTTGGCTTTTCTAGCCAGCCAGCCAGCAGGGAGTTTCCTGCAGCGAGGCTCCCCCAAAACCCAAACCCATCCAAGGACCCCCTAAGCTATTTGCCACAAGAGCTGAAAGCTTGCTATAATACTCAGGGGTTCAAGAGCTTTCTACAACACTGAGGAAATTAAGAGAGAGCATCAAGAGAGCAAACCAGAACAGATGTCCAAGAGAGCAGGTATATAGACCTCAGAGGCTTTCTGAGACAGACATTGACAGTACAGAGCAAACCGAGAAAAACTCACAAACACTCAGGCAGCCATAGCAAGAATTGGACCAAGACGCCAAGACATTTCTGGCCTCATTTGAAGGAAGGGATGGGTAGGCACCAATACAAGGATTCCTCCAACAACCTAAAAAGCAACATGGTAACATCAGAACCCAGCAGTCACAGAACAGGAAGACTTGATCATCCTAACCCAGAAGAAGTACAAGTAAATGACTTTAAACATAACTTTATGAAAATGATGGAGACCTTATAAGAGGAAACAAAAAACTCCCTTAAAAATAAAGAAGACAAACAAAAAAATTGGAGGAAATTAATAAATCCCTCAAAGAAAACCAAGAAAAAAACCATTCAAATAGGTGAAAAACAGTTTAAGACTTGAAGACTGAAATAGAGTTAATAAAAAAAAAAACAGAAACCAAGGGAATTCTGTAGTTAGTCTCTAGTTGGTAGCACGGCTGAGGTGGTGTCTTGCTAAAGGAAATATGTCATGAGGGTGGGCTCTGAGCATACATAGCCTTGTCCCAACAAGATATGTTGGGTAAGAAGGTAACAGAGCTTATTTTATTTCAATGACATGTGAATAGAATTTCTGTCCTTTTTTATGAACTTAGGAAAAGGGAAAAATTCTAATGTGTTTCTACTTGTTTCTAATTCTCCTCTCTTCCTCTTTTCCTCTCATTCATCCACTCTCCTTTTCTCTCCCTTGTCATTTCTGCTTTTCTCTCTTTCTTCACCTCCTCCTTTCTTCCCTCACCCCTTCTTTTCTCTTCCTTCCCTTTCCTCCTTCCCTGCATTCTCTGTATGTTGATGAAAATATGAACAGCCAGATTCCTGCTACTTCCACTGCCTTTTTCTGTCTCGACAGACCATATCTCTCTGAATATAAAAAAAAAGCAGACCCTCTCTTTCTGCTGTTGTCCAAGCATTGAATAACAACAACAGGAAAGTGGCCAATGCACTATACTTAAAGAATATAAACTTTTACACTGTGTATGGGTGATAGAGGAGACAGCAGTGGAAATATAAATGTACCAATGGTTTGCTCATCATTCATAGTACACATGGAATTGTAAGACCCGGCAATTTCATGGATTAAAGAGGCATCATGTCATTAGAAAGTCATTTTCAGTACTTTCTAAAATCCCACTTCATTAAGTGATAAAGAAAAGTGATTCATTTAAGGGGTCGATTTGAAAAGCTGGAGTGAGCCAACTGAGAAGAAATTGCCTCTTAAAGAACTGTTCTCAAAAGTAAGTAGACTCAGTTGTTTATATAATCCCTCTAATACTATAATATGGAAATTAGAACCATAAGCCAACTTGAACTCTGGGCAATGCAGCAGCTCTCCATTGTGTGAGTACGCTCTTGCATTTGAAATGCATGGCAGTTGTTTTTTCACTATGCTACCTTAGAAAATTTCCACCTAGCTGTGCATACCTTGCTCTGAAGATCCAGGTTCTCCCTTGAAGCTCTCATAAACCCTGTAGGTGACAAGACTCCTGCCCTTGACTAGGAGAAGCTCCTCAGCATTGGGTCTGTGCAGAACAGGTTGCCCATATCTGGGGTATAATGGGGGAAAAAAAACACCTTTGTGCACAGCACTGGAGAAGCCAGGGAAGGTTAAACACACAACATACCCTTTCTTTA
>NW_004949103.1:14794579-14798899 GCF_000317375.1 Microtus ochrogaster
CTCCCGTCCCCCTCCCCCCACTCCATTCCCCCTCCCTCTCGAGAATGAAGAGCAGTCCAGATTCCCTGCCCTGCCTGAAGTCCAAGGTTCTCCCACTTCTATCCAGGTCCAGGAGGGTGAGCATCCAAACAGGCTCGGCTCCCACAAAGCCAGTTCATGTATTAGGATCGAAACCTAGTACCATTGTCCTTGGCTTCTCATCAGCCTTCATTGTCTGCCATGTTCAGAAAGTCCGGTTTCATCCCATGCTTATTCAGTCCCAGTCCCGCTGGCCTTGGTGAGCTCCCAATAGATCAGTTCCACTGTCACAGTGGGGTGGGTGCACCCCTCGTGGTCCTGACTTCCTTGCTCTTGTTCTCCCTCCTTCTGCTCCTGATTTGGATCTTAAGAGCTCAGTCCGGTGCTCCTATTTGGGTCTCTGTCTCTATCTTGATCCATCGCCAGATGTAGTTTGCAAGGAATTTCAATGTAAATGTGGCCAAAATCTGCTGTGCAATTGGGACTGAGTAAATTGTTAACAGAAAACTTCTTTTCCAAAATTGTGCTGTGCTTAAATATTGCTAAAATAAACCAATTGGCATCAGTCTCTCAAAGTCTTGGCCTAGCACCAGTACCTATATTGGGCTCAAATGAGTTTCATTCTTGTCTCTTCATGAATCATTTTCCCACCTGATATAAAGTCTGCAGGGACACTCAACACTGGGGGATGAACTGGTAGCTGTCTCCTTGGAGGGATCATTACTAGAGGTCACTTCACATAATTCACCCTCCCTTCTCCTTCTACGCAAGCTTGCCTGTTTCTTCCTCAAATTCTTTCCCCCTCCTACTCTGAATTTCCCTTCTCTCCATCTATCTTGAAGCTCTCAAACTTTTGGCTTATAAGAAAGACATAAAACTGACCCCCCAAAAATCTTTTAGCATTTCATTCAGTGGTTTCTTTAACTCTGTTTCACTTTTGCTGATATATTTTAGATATAACATGGACTGAGAAGGATGAAAATGAACCCTCGGGATACAAATGGAAACAAGAGAGAGAAAGATGGGAGAATAGTCAGGAAGCAAACAGGTTAATGACCTGAGACATAGCACCTGTCATGCTATCATGTAGTTGAATAGTGAAAATAGCAATGGTTAACTTTGTGGAGTGTTTACTATGTGGCAGACACTGGTCTCAGCCATTAAACATATGGCATTTATAAAATCATTGCAACAGGCCAACAAGACAGGTGAAATTATTCCTTTCATTTTCCAGATGATAGAACTGAAGCACAGAGAAGTTAAATATTTGGCCCAAGGCTACACAGTTAGTGAGTAGCAGAAGTGGGATTTAGAGGCTAAGATATTCCACAATGGAAACTCTTTCCATCAACAGTCCTTAATATAAAAATGCTATAAATTTTGCTGAGTTACTATTTATCCTAATTATAACATCAACACTTTGGAAAAGTACATGAAATAAGATAGTATTTTATATTAGCAACTTATAGATAAATACTATTTTTAAGTAAAGGAATTGAAAATCAATATTCATTGATTTCTATGCTGGTTCAGTAACAAAATCATATTAGTTGATATCTAGTGAATAGAATCATACTGAGAATAGGTTCCATTAGGCTCTGGTGGAATTAATATCTAGTTATGTTAATTATCCCCATTTATACCAATGGCTTACAAAATCACATATACTGCCCTGTGAGTATATGTGGTTGGTTGTTAGACATATGGAGAAACATAGGAATTGACAAAATAAGTTTGACTCAGTTGGATGATCTCAATTAATTTCTAAATATGCACTCTCCATGTTGTTTGACTAATTTAAAAGTGATTTGTAGTGATGTGGTCTGGTTATACCATAGATGTTTCCAGGAAAGTAATTACAGCTACATACAGAAATTCACTAGAAACACTCTCAGCAGGTAGATGGCATCCCTCTGAAAAGATCATCCAGTGATACTGTGGGAAAACTCCACAAGTACCTCAGGGGTCTGTACAGAATTTCTATGTAGAACTGATTTCTCTCTGAGTGCCTTTGTCTCTGTCTTATGTGTGTGAGAGAGAGAGAAAATTTTATGGTATAACTCTGTCTGTCCAGGAACTTCAAGTTTGGCCTCAAAATCTGCTTGCCTTGGCTTCCCAAATTCTGGGATTAAAGGTGGGTGCCACTATGACTGGCTTCATTTTTCTTTAATGCTGGCCATCTCTTAAATTGTAGCTCTCAATCTCCACCTTAATCATTTTAAGCGGCTACTTGTGTTTTAAATTGTAGATCTCTGGGGATTCCCAGAGATTTTGTCCCATTAGTTCTGGGAAAAGTGCCAGAACCTACACTTTGAGGAAGCCCATGTGGGAATTCCTGCAGATGGTCAGCCCATCTCACTTTGTGCAGCAGGAATTAAGGACAAACTGACTCAGTGCAGTTTGTGGTCCATGATTCTGATTTAACTTTGGTGCTGATGTGGTAATTACCTGATTTTCCCCATTCTATAAATCTGCTGCATGGCCAGCATGAGATTACGACCAATGCACCTTTTCTTTACCACTGCTGAAGGGTTCCATGTTGTGAGATTTCAAAAGCAACAGAGTGACTAGTCAAGGATGACTAAACCTGGAAAGCAGAAAAACATATACATATAAATTTTAAAACTACTTAACATTTATTCAATAATTAAAATAAACAAATATTCATATAGTGAACTTAACACCTAATTCGTTTCTAATACCTCCTTGCTGAAGAACTAAGATGGCTGAGTGGTGGTTCAGTGGGTAAAGTACTTGTCTTAAAATCACAAAGATGTGGTTGACTCTCAGAACCAAGGTTTGAAAAAATGATGGGAATTGGGGCATATATTTGTAATCCCAACTCAGGACAGAGACAGTTAAATCCCTGGGGATTGCTAGCCATTCAGTCAAGGCAACTTACTTGGTATAGTTCAGGTCAGTGAGAGACCCTGCACACACACACACACACACACACACACACACACACACACACACACACACTTACCCAAGTGACTATAGGGCTAATGCTTTTTACTCTAATAACTGCATGGGTCATCTCTGTTCCTTGACTTGGCTTACTAATACCAACAGGTTCCCATCTTTTCTAATAGGTACAACTACTCCAACATCCGGCAAAATATGCTAAACCTATGACTTGCTCTTGAAGGCCTTCACCAACTATATCCATTAAAAGCTTCAGTTATATACTTCTACTAGTATTTTGCAGAACTACATGAACTAAAAATTCATCTTTTCCTCTTATATGGTGAGCATGCTGCAATGTCCAGTGTTGAGAGCCTAGAGACAGATAGCATCTTTGTCACGACACAGTGAGGTGAAGAAAGGTGGCCTTCTCTCACAGAAAAAGAAGGTTTGACAAACACAGTGAGAGTTGGCAGCTTCCAGCAATGGGCAGAAGGTTAGCCTGTTTTCGTGCATATCACTTAAGCTGATGCCCACACGGAGGCTGATACATTCCAGGTTCATGGAATTCAAAACTCAGTCAGTGTTTCCATGGTAGCCATGGTACAATACAGATAGAGGTGCATTAAAATGTACTTTAGGGTGGGAGGTTACACTTTGAAAGAGAAAAGACATTCCTGCGTTTTGGGAAAGTTTGCAGTTTTGAAGTTTAGAATGTTTCGGGTAGCTGCATGATGGTGTATAGGATTTTTTTCTAGTGATGTGTAGAATGGAGGTTAATAACTTTTTTTAGATACTTTTTGAATAGATCATCTAAATGCCTTGGAAAAAGAAACAAATCCTGTGACTAAACTATCTTTTATTCTTCATTCTAGAAATTCTTTTTAAAATATAAACTACTTTGGCAGAGTAATTATATACATTTAGATACAACAGCATAATACACATACATACAAACACTGTAGGGATCTAATCAGGGCGACTGATTCCTTACCTCACACACTCACCATTTCTTTGTGTTAGGAATAGAGCTGGGCAAGAAAGAGCTTCTAGGGTTGACTATCACAGTAAGATAACTATTTTAACAAATTATTCAATATTTCATGAAAAATACACAAGTTAAAGCGTCAGAGCTGACGTAGCTCAATCTTATGCATGCAAAGCCCTGGCTCTGCTCCTTGGCATCAGCCTCATGCTTCTACAGCAGGTACTTTACCTCAAAGGTACCCTAGGTAACTGATGCAAAGACAAGAATTCAAGTAATCTGCACCCTAATGAAATGCAGCCCATCAGAGGACCCGATAGCATCTGCATTTGACCCTCTGCAACCCAAGTGTGTCTGAAGACATTCAGAGGACCCGACAGCATCTGCATTTGACCCTCTGCAACCCAAGTGTG
>NW_004949103.1:14798999-14807815 GCF_000317375.1 Microtus ochrogaster
CCCTCTGCAACCCAAGTGTGTCTGAAGACATTCAGAGGACCCGACAGCATCTGCATTTGACCCTCTGCAACCCAAGTGTGTCTGAAGACATTCAGTGGCACCCAAAGCATGAGACTCTTTCAGCTGTGGTAAAACATGTAAGTGGAGGTTTGTCATCTTAAATATAAAAATCACATATCTAAGTCTTGGCTTTCGCCTTTAAGGTTATGCTTTAAAAAAAATAGATCTGAAAGACGAGTGGGAGAGCAAGTCTCTGTGTATTGCTTTGGCATGAATTCCTTCCAGCTACTCACTGCTGATGGCTTCAGGAGTAGCATCCTAGTTCTGTCTCCTTCTCTTGGATATATGGTATATTCCTAGAGTCTCTGAGGAGTTCCATTTGGAGACCTCTACCACTTGTCAAGCATACAAATCTTCTGTTATATGCACTTGTATGAAATTCGGTAAGTAATTTTTACTTCATCCTTAAAACTTCTTTGCTCAGTTAAAGACCTCAGCCAAGCATTTTTTCCTAAGAAAAAAGTTCAAAAATTCAATGGGATATGCATTTATGATGAATATGTTATTGTGAATATCATGTTATGACAAACAAACCTGGACACACAGTGCTAGAGGTCTATGAGCATGGCACTGCCTCTGCTCAGCTTCTGGGCAGCTGTTGGGTCAGCAGATGGCGGGCTGCCAGGTGGAAAGTGGGCATGTGGAGAAGAACACAGAGCCAAAGGAAGGAAGAGAAGCTGTTCTGTTACCCAATAGCTAACTCTTAGGATATAGCATCGAGTCACAACAGTTAACTCATTCCCCTGGGGAAAACAGCAGTCCCCCTTGATGAGTTGTCTACTTATGAAAGGCACCATCTCAACACCACCACACTCAGAGACACACCACAGGAAGAGAACTCGGAGAGAACCATACATCAGTCATATTAGCACCATAGAAATCTGAAATGTGCACAAGAACAAAAGAAGGAAGAAAAAGAAGGAAAGAGAAGAAGGAAAGGCAGGGAGGGAGGGAAGAAAGGACAGAAGGAAGGGAGGGAGAGAAGAATGAAGGGAAAGAAGGGAAAAGAAAGAAGAAAGGAAGGGAGGAAGGGAGGGAGAGAGGAAGGAAGGAAGGAAGGAAGGAAGGAAGGAAGGAAGGAAGGAAGGAAGGAAGGAAGGAAGGAAGGAAAAAAACTGGTATGATTATGTAGGAACCCTGTGACTCTCTTGCAGAGTTCTGTCAATCTAAACTATTTGTCTATGTGCACAAAGAGCAGAAGTGAGAGATAAAACTTTAATGGTGATACTGTCTAACCGACCGCTGAGTGTCACAGTTTCTTCAGCAAAATCATCATATTCATTCATCCAGCAAGACTGAATTTTAGTAAGAAAATCTCATAGCCAAGGAAACACTGGGAATATATTTTGGTTAGGTGATGTACACCATCTTCTTGTCTTTACTGGGTCGAGATGTGCATTTTTGAGGATCCCATTTGGAAAACATTGTTTCATGTACTAGGAAAGAGTGACAACCTCAAAAGCAGGGTTCACTTACAGTTCTTCTCTCAGTCTATATGAGTTACTTTTCCTGTTATGGTAATGAAAAACCCTGATATTTAAAACAAAAAAACTTTAAGGGAGAAAGAGTTTAGTTTGGCTGATAAGATGCAGACCGTCATGGTGGAGATAAGTTAGATCATACGAGCCATGTTAGAGCATACTACTCTATGTTTTAGATTTATGAAATATTAAACTGTTATCAGCCAAAATTATCCTACAGTGGTAAAGATGTTTAAATGTTATTCTTCCTATAAATTTCCCTAATGAGCATAAATATAATAATGCTTAATTTGTGAATTAAGTATAGTAATTGTAATAAATTAGATGAATGTTGTCTCTCTCTGTATCTCAGGTGACTGTAGAGGGTGCAAGCACAGATGGGGAAGATGCATGATGTATGACGGGAGAAGTACTCAGCACGGTCACTGTGAGGCTTTATTTCCATGATTCATGAGAAACACTTAGCACAGATGATAACATGCGATAGACCTGCACATTATGCTAACAATGAAGAAAATCACACCTGATTTCTCTCCAGACTAAAAAACCCTTAATTGTCTTCTTCCAGGTGTTGCCATGGTGCTGTGGTGTAAATATGCTCATGGATTAGGAAAGCCCTGTGGGAATGCAGACAGGTGTCCCAATAGTAACATCTAAGAACATATTTGCTCTTCTGGCAGCCACACCACAAGAAATTCACATAATGCTGTCAAGACAGATCCTCTAAGGCTTCATGTCCTCGAAGTCACCTTCAGACATTTCCACAGAGCCTAGTCTCGTTCCCAAGATGGTTTGGAAGACCAATTTCCAGCAAGAAAAGTAGTAATTGTTTTATTCACAGTCAAGTTTACCTTGGTGCCACCCACACCTTTGCCCTCCAATTATTTTTATAGATGCCTTCTGGTCATTTCAACGACGGATCTGTTTAATACATCTTTTTCAATCCATCCACAGCTTCTGATTTGTGGAGGAACAGCTTCAGCCTGGTCTCATGGCCATCTGGCACGGGGGTCAGCACAAACAAAGGTTGAACTACAAGGCTGAATCTGGATGGGATAGCATTGTGGAACAATTAAAGGGGAGCAGCTTGTTTGAACCTAAAATGTCTTGCACAGTCTCCTGGCTTTTTTCCCTTGTTTTCAGCTGGTGGTATTAGGTTCTTTACATGCCTTTGAAGTTTATTGCTAAGCATTGAGTGCAGGCCACTCTCCTCTTTCTGGTTTCCCATAATGTGAAGAAACTTTGTTCTGTGCTCCTCTGACCATACCATACCTCTGAAACCATGAACCAATATAAATTCTTCCTGCCTTGTGTTGCTCTTATCAGGTATTTTAGTCACAGAAGAAAGTAACTGATACAGGGGCGGGAAGGGTGGTCTCCAAGAAGCCATGATAAAGTCACGTCCATTCATGTCTTACTTCCCTAAAACGATTCCATGAGACAGTTTTCTCATCAACTGCTCAGTTCTAACAAACAAAATTCCTTGCCTCTCTCTTCCTACTGCAGCCTTCAGAATAGAGCTTCAGGAAAAACAGACAAAGGGGAAAAAAAAAAACCACTTAGCTGGGGTTTAGAATTGGCCCTCTGAAGACAGACAGAACAGTTCCCAGCTCATGTGTCCATCATTTCTTCCTGTGGACATCCTGTTCTGTGCAGGGACATTTGGGCATGTTAGTCTGGCTTTTCCTTCACTTTCAGTCCAAGTCTAAAACTGGCTCAGCACACCTTCTGGGAAGACCAATCATATCCTAGCTTTGCCTCATTTTCTAAGTGCGGATTAGCTCAGTAGCTTGCATAAGCTTCTTTTGGTTTTGCTTTATTTTGTCGTTGTTTTTTTTCGTCTGCCTGCCTATCTGCCTGTCTGGCTGGCTGCCTTACCATCTGTCTCTCTCTTTTTTTTTTTTTAATCAGAAACTGATTTCCTTAAGAAAATTCTTGAATTTTCTCTTGACTAGACTTAGGACTGTCCGTGGTTGTCTGATAGCTTCGTTTAGATTTTTCTTAGTGCTCTAGAACACAGTTGCTGCAGCTAGGCTCTTACACTTTCCAGAAGCTGCTTGTGGCTCTTTACTTTCTTGCATCTTTTCATCTATTTAACTTCATTTCACTTTTATTCCAGCTTATCTGTTCCATGGATTTAGTTTAGGTTAACTATAAATATGTCATTTGCCATGACTTCATTTTGTGAGTATTTTAACTCTAGAACTTCCCAGCCTTCTTCTGCTAGACAACTACTTTCCCTTGAGGAACCTCTTTATTCATTTATCCAGATACTTATTAAGTACAGACAAGCAAAGCTACTATAACACTAGTTGTAGGGATAACAATTACCTATAAATGAACACTTTGATCCTCCCAGTGGTCTTACGAAGAATATTCCACAATTTTGTATCCATTTTATGGGTTGTTAAAATAGTATCAGAAAAGGTAAAATAAATTCAAGTTACCAGAAAAATATCAGACAGGACCACCCTGAATGTTATAAGAGTTCATAGTTCAATTATCTCTGAGACTGTGAAGTCTAAGTCACTAGTCTTGACAACATTAACTGGTAGAAAAGTTTTATGAATTTGAAGCTAACAATAAGGACACCAGATAGAATAAACTGTTAACATGAATGGGTAGAATGGGATGGAGAAAAAAAGCACTGACCAATGGGGGCAATCATCCTTTTCTACAACTTAAATATTATCATTTAAAAAGCGAAGTCAGAGACAAAACACACAGTACCTATAAAAAACATAGCATTTACTATAACCAGATCTTGGCAGATACAAGCAAGAGTGAGGCCATAACAAAACAAGGTCCTCTGAACAGGTGATCGCACACTTAACAGAAATCCCACACTAGCTCAGAATCAAGAAACAGTCATTTATTAAGGGGTAAACTCACAAATCATAATCCTCCACTTGACCAGGTGAATCACACGATCCAAAAAAAGCAGCCAGCAGAAAAGGCGCAAGGGGAAGGAGAACAAAGCGGTGGGTGCATCTTCGGCTTCCATGTACATACATAGTATAAGAGGCCACGCCTCAGTAGGCAGGTAATTACAAGCTATAATACTTCCTACACCAGTGGTCTCTAAATCAGTGTCTTAGTTAGGGTTTCTATTACTATGATAAAACTGTGACCAAAAGTAGCTTCAGGGGGGGGAATGAGTTTATTTCATCTTCTAACTCCCAGTTATAATGTCTCACTGAGGCACGTCAGGGCAGGTACTCAAGGCAGGAACTCAGAGGCAGAGATTGAAGCAGAGGCCATGGAAAAATGTTTATTGACTTGCTCGTTGAGACTTTCTTGCCCTGCTTTCTTGTGCCACACAGACCACCCGCTAAAGTAATATACTACCCCTAGTGATCTCAGTTTGCCCCCATCAAACTGTAATCAAGAAAATGCTTGCCTTTAGGGCAGTCTGATGGAGGTATTTTCTCAGTTGAGGATCCTCTTCCCAGATAACTCTATCTTGTGCCAAGCTGACAAGAAACTAACCAGAACACCCGGTGTGCCTGATGTCTTATAAAAAGAGTTTAAACTGGGAGGAGAACCATGTGGAGGATGGCAGTGCTCAGGACAGGGAAGACCAAGCACAGACGGAGCATGGATCCGAAATGCACTGCCACAGGCCAAGTGGTACCTGGCGATCAGAAATCACGAGGAGGGAAGATCCTTGTCTAGGTCCTTCAGAGGGAGGGCTGCCTTCGAATAACTTGACTTCAGGCTTCTGCCTTTAGCGCTGTAGGAGAATACATTTCCATTGCCTTAAGCCACCTAGTTTGTAGTTCTATGATTTGGCAGCCTCAAGGAAGGAACAAATTCTTCAGGGCCAATTTATGTATGTCTGTATGAGGATGTCACACTCCCTGGAACTGGAGTTACAGACATTCTGAATAGCCATGTGGGTGGTGGGCCCTTGGGAAGGACAGTCAGAGGGACTATGAGCTTAAATGCTGACCCATCTCTCCAGCTTCTTTCAAGTCCAATTTAAATTCCATGTCCCTGATGAACACATCACTGGACCCTTCTCTACTAAGAATGAGTTCCCCACTCAGTGGCTGGATGATGGAATTCCATTAACAATTAATGTAGCAAGTCTTCTTAGAGTTGCACATTTGTCCACTACTTGAGACTTTCTCTTGCTCATGCGCCGGCAAATCACATCTACACAGCAATCAATCAATGAACAGTCACCACTCAGAAGTATTGACTGTAATTACCCCCAAAAAGGAATAAAAATCACATACTTAAAGTTAGTATGAAATTTGACATGTGACTCTATATACCCAATAAAGTGTTTAAAATAGAACCAAAATTTTGTTTACCACTCACATGAAATGCGACATCATAGGATACACTGATAATTTTTCCTTGATGGGAAATCTGAGAATTCTACCAATCCAAACATGATGCTATCACAAATTCTATCTTTTATAATTTTTCAAATGTGTCATTTTATAGAAGATATGAATGCATCAGGGAAACTAGTTGAGAAGAGGAAGAAATTCTGCAGGGAGAGAAAAAAGATAAAGAAAAATAAAGATGACTAAAATATGTTACACACATGTATGAAAATGCCATCATAAAAAGACCTGCTATTTACAATTAATAATTTTTTTAAAAAAATTTTTAAATGTGTTTATAAGCTGATAATTTTGTAAATAAGCTCTGGTCAATAAGGCCATACCAATCATGATGCATAGTTAGGTCAGGAAAGCCACCATTGGAACCAGGAGGTCAACTCTCTGCTAATCACCACGTACTTCAATATTTCCAGATCACAAAACACGGGCCTTTGACTTCAAAGTCAAGCTTATGCTCCCCACAGCGTCACCTGAACATGTGCTTTAGAAATATTTTCAATGTGAACCTTTTAAGAGCAATTTAATGTATCCCCAAAGCATGTAGAAATGACTTCAGCAGTAGTTTTTATTTGCTTCATGAAGCATTGCCCATTTTCACCACAAAATAAAATTACTTGTTCTCTGTGCTCCTCACTGAAACTGCCATTTGGAGAAATGATAATCATGAACTCCTTTCTCTTTCATTAAAATTTTTACTCCCCAAGGGCAAGAACTATATTTAACAACACTTTGTTAGCCACACAGGGCTATTGGTGATATATTTTAGGTATTCAATTCATATTAGTTGGATATAGAATAATTTGGGATACATGTACTGTGGCCATGATGCATATAAAATTGAAAAGATGCAAGAATATTGCAAATGCAGAGGAATTGTACATTGAAATTTGTATGAATTTAAAAAAAAAAATTCAGTATCTTTCCCTAAGAAAAGGTAAAGGACCTGGGAAGACTTGTGGAAGGGGAAAGAATCAAAATACATTGTACAAAAATTGAAAACAATAAAATGAGACATAAATTTCCTGTGACATAAAAAGAAAGAAAAATCATCTGAAATGCCACTGAGCCTTATTTCATGTATTGACTTTCATACCCAGCCAAATGGGTTAAAGAATTATGCAAAAAGGCTATACATACAAAGGACTGTAATTACCTGATATATTTAGCCAAGACATAGGAATACAGAGAATAAAAGTTGCAAGCCAAAGAGGAAAAAATATCCTCAGATGACCTGCACTTGTCACTCTTGGCACCATATAGGTACAGACTAAGCTAAGTGGCCATAACAAAAGACCCAAACACAATGGCTCAAATGAGACAGAAGCATTCTTTCTTGTCAACAGTCCAGGTTTGAAGCATGGTCCAGGACTGGTGTGAAGTTGCACTCTACAGGATAATAAGAGGATTCCAAGCCCTTCTATTTTAGTGTTTTATGAGCCCCTTGCAGGCAAGTCCAACCTTTCAATGTTGTTCAATTAATTTATACCTACAAAGTTTATATTGAAGAATTGTGCCATCCAGTTACAAAATATATCACACAAAAAAATCCATAATGCTTTCAGCAAATTCATGATTTTGTTTTGGACCTCATTTACAGCTCTCCACAGGTTGTATGTGGCTTCACTGTGTGTGGCTCACACAGCAGAATTGTTGCTAGGGTGCTGTTTACATTTATGCTAAAACTAACTCATTATGAGTATTCTGTCATTCTAGTTCATATCATAAGGAAAAGAGACGTTTTAGAGAATGTGTTTTTAATACCACTCATGTTTCTTTGCTCATATCCTACAGGTCAGAAACATTCAAGTTTTGCTGGAATCAAAAGCAATAACAGGAGGGAGATGAGAAGGGAGTGGTCTTTAAGAAAAGGCAAACACATCTACAAATACAAAATTTCAGGCCAGATTTCTATCATCATAGTAAAATAATTCAAATAATCGATTTCTAAAGAGAAAGGCGTTATTTTGACTCATAGTCTAGCCTATGACTGATTGAACCCAAGGTACTGAGTCAAAGGTGAAGCCTATATTATAACATAAATTCATGGTAAAGAAAAATTAGGGGAAGAGGGTTGAAGAAGGAACAAAAGTCCACAATTCCCTTCAAAGGCACAACACTATTCCTAAGGACTTCCCCGCAGGTCCCACCTCTGAAAATTTCTACCACTTCACAAAAGCTTCACTCAGGTGTGACACATAGTCTCTAAGAGAACATTTCAGATCCATAATGTAATAACAATATAGAAAAGTATGCATTTACATAAGCTGTGTTAAAAATTATGAACTTACATGAAGCTATAAAACATAAAACAAATTACAAAATTTAATATATGTTTAGAATGGTCATGTGCAAATATTTTAAAATTCACATTCTATAAAAACAAAATATTGCCATCAAGGTAGCCACCAAGCCTCAATATTTTAACTCTATGCTTTTTATTTACTCCTTTGCAGCTATTTCAATATTGAGATTTCCTATAGGAAGAATAAGAATATAAATTCTTCTACTACGGTTACTAAGGTTCAGGGATGATTGTTCCACAGGGGTCCATTATTGGAGGTTTGGTTTCAGTGAAGTTGGAAATGCTTTGAGAGGTAAGGTCTAAGAGACTTTGGGTCAATGGGAACTTTGTATTTTGAAAAGGAATAAAGCAGTCGTTCTCAACCTGTGGATTACAATGCCTTTGGGGGTTGAATGACTTCATAGGGGTTACTAAAGACTATTAGAAAACACAGATATTTAAATTACAACTCCTAACAGTAGCAAAATTACAGTTATAAAGTAACAACATTTTATCTCAGGGGGGACTTAGAAATACTAAGGTGTCTTCTTAGTAGAGCAATCCCCTGATTATCTTAGAGAAAACAATTGCTACAGCCATCAGACCTCTGCTCACCTCATTCCAATGTTTGTCTTG
>NW_004949103.1:14808279-14810472 GCF_000317375.1 Microtus ochrogaster
GTTATCAGATAACCCTAAGACTTTATAGACCATTATTATTCACAGTTCGCTGGATATCACGGGAGAGGTATGCTGGCTAGTTTTATGTCAGTTTGACATAGCCAGTGTTATCTGAAAGGTGAGAACCTCAGTTGAGAAAATACTCCCATAAGATGCAGCCATAGGGAATTTTCTTAAGTAGTGATTGATCAGGAAGGGTCCATCCTATTGTAGGTGTTTCCAACTCTGGGCTGGTGTTCCTAGGTTCTGTAAGCAAGCAGGTTGAGCAAGCCATGATGCAACAAGCCAGTCATCAGCCTTTCTCCATGGCCTCTGCATCAGCTTCTGCCTCCAAGTTCCTGCCCTGTTTGAGATCCTTCAGTGATGGATTACAATGTAGAAGTATAAGCTCTTTTCTCCCCAATTTGCTTTCATGGTGTTTCATCAAAGTAATAGAAACCTTAACTAAGACAAGAGGTTGCCCATTAACTTTTGCTAGCCTTAGTGGGGCTAGGTAGTTCACATGACCTTACTCATATATCTCTTAGAACTGTCAGGCTCTCTCATCCTTCATATGCTATCCCATGCTCTTCCCCATGATGTCCTAAGGTTCTAAAGAAAATCAATAATGAACAGACACCAATGACAAGTAACTCAAACTCTTGCTGTATCACTTCTTCTAAAATCTGACTGATCAACGCTAATATTAAGGTTATGCTTAAATTCAGGAGGTACAAGAATTGACCCCCATTTGGTGAGAACACTTTTAAAATATTTTGACTATGCAATATATAGCTGTGTACCTTAGTTATTACCACTTTAAATCTTCTCCAGCAGAAAATACGCAAGCTGCATCCCAGCATCCCAGAAACCCAGAATCTCAGAGGCCTTACCTATTGGTGGGACAAGATGAAAGTTTGCGCTGCCATGTTAAATTAAAATTTAAATCAGTCCTAGGTTCAAATGAGACCTTTGGGATGGATTAAGAGGAGTAATTCTTCCTGATCCACAGGTATGAAGAACTGAGATGAGGCTCTCCCTCCATTAAAAGAGCAAACAGATCAACCATAAATGGTAATCCCATTCAAAATGAAAAAAGGAGAAGAGGCAAATAGTACTACTGGTCTACCCATTCTGAAATCTAATCAACCAGGTGCCATATGAGAACAAAGATTATTTCTTTATTGGGGTCCAGTTTTGCTCCCTTGAAATGGTCCTCTTCCATCTTTGAATTTCTCATCTAATCCTTCCAGAGTATCTTTACTAAAAAAAAGTTTCCATCTACAGCTATGATACTTAACTTTCCTCTTGGCCATAGAAAGTTGTGATTTTACCCACTTCAACTGATCTTCTTAGTCAAAGCTAATAGTACTTATATTGGAATATGTAACAAAAATCATGTAATCCATATTCCAAAAATTAAATATACAATTGTTTCAGTCTTTTCTGAATTGGGGCACATGTTAGGCAAATGAGGAGTTGTATAGTGCTTACCTAACTCCTACCTGACTCACCATGGAGACAAGCCATTGTTCTGGCTGCAGCTGGCCCTAAATGGGTGTGTGTTCACTGCCACAGTAATGTGAAAGGAGGGTTTCAATGTGCTCAGTTCACCAAGACACTTTGATGCTTGAAGTGCCGGAAGTGGATTGAGAGGATGCACAGAACCTCATTCACTCTCCAGTCTTTTTGTGTCTCTGCTGCTTCTTTGGCAACATGGGAGCCTCTCAAAATTCTTCACTCTACATTCCCAAATGATGGCATTTTAGATATTTACTGATCAGGGGTTCAAATACTATAAAAGTCTGTGAAAATGGAATGTTTATAAGAGAAAAGAAGCCAAATCTCTAGCAAACAGTTTTAGGTGTCTCTAAAATGAGTAACACTAAAATTAATGTTTCTTTTGGACTCTTTATATCAGGCTGAAATAAGATGAGAAAAATTTGTATCACTTCAAATCAGACAAACTGGCTCAGAAAAATAAGTTTCTAAAATTTACGTAAATCATGAATTAATAATTCATCAAACTCACTTTTTTTAGAAAATGACAAAATGGCACTGTCATAAAGTAAATATACAATAAAATGTTCTGCCAAATTTCATAGAGAATGACCAAGTTATACGAACCCTCAATAATAATGCTTCCTAGATCAATTTAATGGTACTTAATTAGATTAGTTTTGTTGTCATTTTTGCTGATAACATTTTGAAGAT
>NW_004949103.1:14810902-14811755 GCF_000317375.1 Microtus ochrogaster
TTTTTAAAAAGCAAAATAAAACAATTGTGGGCCATACACAGGAGCATATTCAATAAGAGGCCATACCCCTGAAGAATCCTGATTTACAATAGTTTTTATAAGAAGAAGGGAAGGGCCGGGCGGTGGTGGCACACGCCTTTAATCCCAGCACTCTGGGAGGCAGAGGCAGGGGGATCTCTGTGAGTTCAAGGCCAGCCTGGTCTACAAGAGCTAGTTCCAGGACAGGAACCAAAAGCTACCAAGAAACCTTGTCTCAAAAATCAAAAAGAAGAAGAAGAAGAGAAGGAAGGACAGAGGGAAAGGAAAGGAGAGCTAAGGACAAACTGTCAGAGATAGAACATAATATGAGCTTACCTACCAAGGAGCCTTCCAATCTGACACTAACAAATCTTTATTTCTGGAGATCAGGTACTTGTACTCAGTTTAATTGCAAAGACCAGCTTGCTTTACATGTCTCTAAACACATTGCTTGAATGTTTTGATTTCTCCTGGCATCCTGGCAATCACTGAATTGGTCCCTCAGCTGACACAGAAGTGGGGAGCATTCCTTTCTAGCACCATGCATGTAACTCTCACTAAAGTAGAAATACAGAACTATAAATGGATCTTCATGAATTGCTAAATTCTTAAGATGAGTCCTCTGTTGTGACAGAACATATCTGATGAGTTGAGAAGAATTTCAATAATCAAAGGTGAATAATAAATGAAGGGCCATCTACAGAACACAAACTTATTTTTAAGATAGTATTTTTGCTTCTGCGTAGCTTTTCAATCTTCGTTATATTGCTCCTTCTTGAATCAAGAGCTATCAATCAGCCAATCTCCTGTTCACATGAAGAATAATTTTTTTTAA
>NW_004949103.1:14813146-14838581 GCF_000317375.1 Microtus ochrogaster
ATGCATGTCTAAGATTGCCCAAAGAAATACATTTATTCCTTCTTAAACCACTCTATAGTAATATAATGTTTAAGATAATTTTGAATGCACAAAATTTCATGTAATTATATCCATGGTATTTGGTGGTTTCATTCAGATGAGGATTAAACAGTATTTATCCAAAAAGAGATTTCAGTACTGGACTGTCAGGTATGAGACATTTCTTCTCTAATACTGAAATGCTATCTTTAAGAACATAGCAAAAATCAAGAGAGATGGAATTTTCATTGCTTTGTTAGTTTGCATTCTTTTTGGATTAAATAACAAAAACCAGCTTCAATTTAGGAGGAGGGAAAAAGAAGAAGAAAAGGAGGAAGAAGGTGAAAAAGGTGGAAGGCTGAAGGATTCAAAACAAACTTGTCAGAATCCACAGTTAGAGAACATAGCCAGGTTTGGGGAGCCACCTAGCCTGTTTTATGTGCTCCAAATTACTTTCCACAGTGTTCTGTCTTGCTTCAGTATGACATAGTAGAATAACACAACCAAATGATTACCAGCTTCTAAATTAATAATGAAATCATTAAAAATTACTTCTAGGTTCAAATACCTAATGAATAGATGTCCTGCCCTAACTTGGATTGTCTTCATTAGGGTTTCAATTGCTGTGATAAAACATTGTGACCAAAAGCAACAGTGGATGAAAGGGTTAATTTTAACTTACAGCTCACACTGTATGACTGACAGAAGTCAGGGTAGAAACTCAAAGCAGAAACTTGGAGTCAGGAACTGATGTCAAGGCCATGGAGGAGTGCTGCTCACTAGCTTGCTTCCCATGTCTTGCCCAGCCTGCTTTCTGATACCACCCAGAGCCAACCACCCGTCCAGGGCTAAGACCATAAGCAGTAAGCCTGGTGGTCTTTCCACATCAATCATCAATCAAGAAAACGCCTACTTTATTCAATCAAACATTAATTAAAATTTAAAAATTAAAACCACACTATTAAAATGACCTTTCTTTCTTGGTTTTGTTTTTTTGAGACAGGGTTTCTCTGTGCTGTCCTGGCTGTTCTAAAATTCATTCTGTCAACCACCAGACTGACCTCAAACTCAGAGATCCAACTGCCTCTGCCTCCTGAGTGCTGTGATTAAAGGCATGAACTACCACCATAAGCACTGATCAGAGTATCTCCTTAAGAGGTAATTCACTTCTTGATCCCTTCCAATAATCCTTCAATTCCAAATTTTTATCTTTGGGAGATAGAATACAATTAAATTGGAGATTACTATACGTTACGGTGGTATGACTTCTCACCACTGAAGAGATTTCCCCATCCCCAGAAGGAAAAGGCAATACAGCTAGCATTTTCTACTGGTGACTTGAAAATTGAAATTTTATTTAAGAAGAAGTCACAGACAGCATCTATGCAGCATTGCTATGCCCTATTTCTATGTTTTGAATACTTTACTCCTAATACTTTGAATAAGATTTTGTTAAAAATTAAGTTTTCATTTAAGGTGAAATTAAGAGTACCTGAATATTTTAGTATATTAAAAGTAGAGAAGAGGAGGAGAAGGAGACCGACAGATGTGTCCACAGGTCATTCCGGTAGGGGTATTTTTCAATTAAGGCTCCCTCTTCTCAAATGCCTCCAGCTTGTGTCAAGTGGACAAAAACTATCAAAGAAAGGCCTCGCAATACTCCTTCCTGCAATGACTAATCGTGCAGGTAATCATATTTTACCATGATTATTCTAGCCACATCACAAAGATGAAGGGCAAGATGAAGGTATACAAAAGACCATTATAGCAAGTCACTTGAAGGTGTTTGATTAGAGTCATGCCAAAACCCAAAGGGGCTGTTCACAACTGGGCACCTAAATTTCACAGGACCTTCAAAGTATTTTCAAGATTTATTCTTTGTTTAACTTTACCTATGAAATAGCACCTTACTAGGACATTTTTAATACTGCCATTTCTGGGTGGTGTAACTACAGATAAAGGTAATAAAAAGTTAACCACCATACCTATTTAGTAATAACCTGGCAGAGGTAACAAACCATAGGCCATTTGGGACCCATAAACTTACTGCTTCCTCTCCTTAATAATGGGATGAATTTCTTTCTTTGGGTGTAGTCAACATTTATTAATATCTTGGTAGCAAATCCCTGAATCTCTAGGCATCATCTTTGTCTGACCCTTTCTGCAGGGGATGTTAGGAGAAAGGACCTACGATTGCTGAAAAAGAAAGCCATATCTTGTTACAAGATACAGAGAAAACAAGCTAGAACCAAGCTGGAGGCTTTTTCCCTGCTGACTGAGAAGAAATGATATAAGCAATCTAACCCAACTGTGAACCCTATGAACTACAATATCAACCTGACAGATAAAATGTCTCCAGTGGTGAATTAATGGCATGGCAGTTACTAGGGAAACCAGCTCCAGCCTAATTGTATTTGAGGCTTGTTCTGCAGGACGTATTTCAAGCTTGGTACTGTAAACCTAGTCATAAAATCCATAGTGGGGATGCCTGAGGTGAAGAGAAAACTTACTAGTCTTGTTTACCTAAATTGACATGGTATCAATATGCCTTATAAATATTTGTATTTATGCACATAAGCCAACGGTACTCTCAGCATTAATCAAGAAAGAGTCTCTTTACAATGAAGGTGGTGAATGCAGAGACTCTTGGCTTCTCAAGGTACTAAGGAAAATGGACAGTTGAGCATAAAACAGTTGTAACATGATACTACACCAAACTACCTCAGGCTCAGGGAGAATAACTACGCTTCCAAGGCTCAGGGAGAATAACTATGCTTACAAGGCTCTGGGAGCATAACTATGCTTCCAAGGCTCAGGAAGCAGCATGGAAGGAATGGAAGAATGTAAGAGCTGGCAGACTGAGAAAAGGTGGCAAAATCCTAGCTTCTCTCCATGAGACAGCCATTGCAGTCAGGATCACACAGCAGCAACTAGGGTCCACACTGGGCCTGTCATGTGACCGGAGAAATAGCTAAAATGATAGTTTTGAAATGGAAATCATTTAGGGAATCTTTGGTGGATGAGTAAACCACCTTAAAAACAATTTCCCATTGTTCTTCAGTGAAACACAGTAACCTGTTTTTGTTTTGTTTCTGTCCCTTTGGTTGCTAAGGCAGTTTAAAGGAAAGAGGTTTATTTGGAGTACAGTTCTGGATGTCTAGGCTCACAACTGCAGCCAGAAATGCTCTTTGTACTGGCAGCCTTGAGGTAGTACAGGGCTCACGTGGCCAGAGGCAGGATGCACATGCGCATTTCAGCCTTTTTCTCCATCCTCTATAAAGCCATTGCGATTCAACTGCCATAGTCTATCCTATAGTTTCTTATGCTTTGGTTTGTGATCCCATATGAATTTGAGGGTAACAGGTTTCTGAATGCAAAACAACCAAAAATTCATTCACAGTCAACTATGCAATGAATTCAAGTTGTCCCTACAACCCTTGCCAGGATGTATCATATGATTTCAGATTGGTCTGAACATCCAGCACTTCTACTCTGGACACCATCACATCACCCCATATGCAAACCCTGAAGCCCCTCTGGTCAGAGCCAAGATTAGTACATGTGAAGAACTGCCACGATTTTTACTGCACATACAGGGTTTTTCTGCTCTTACGGAAACAATATGTTTCAAATTACAAAAATAAATACTTTTAATATTTTCTTACCATAACTCAACAGCACATATCAAATTCTCATGCCTTAAATTGTATTGCTTTGCAATATTTGGTTTAAAAAGAAATTGCTGTGTGAACAGCAGCTGAATTGAGTTTCATTAAAAAAAAAACCATTAAATTGGGCCTGGAGACATGGTTCAGTAGTTAAGGAACACATGCTGATCTCGCAGAGGACCTGGATTTGCATCCAAGAACACGCATGGCAACTTACACCTGGTGTCTATAACTCCAGTTCCAAGGGGTTTGGCACCCACTACTGACCTCCATAGGCACTGGGTGAACATTCAGTGTATGTACATACATGTAGGTAAAACGTTAATACACAGAAAATAAAAAAAAATATTTTAAAAATCATTAAATGGCTCTTTTTCCCCCTTTGGATTAAGAAAGAATTTCCAAAATAGACATTAGCACACTGGTGCCATTTGTACTAGTTCTTCAGTGAAGCAACAGTCTTAGCAATGGCTACAGCAAGGTCAAAATACTGCTCAACTATCAAGTAGTACAGGTGTTTAATATCCTCCAATATTGAGTGTCAGCTATGATTTGGTTTTTATAGCAGACCCATTCCATCATACCCAACTCTCTTTGGCATTCAGCAAATGGTAAGAGTGTTATCAAAATGTTTAAAAGTAAAATTTCAATTATTATCAGTCAATAGTTGATTTCTATGCCTATTCCACAGAGCTGTATACTTAGGGATCACATAAATATTTCTCAGAAGAAAAGGGACCCAGGTTAGACAGAGCTCAAACCATTTCCTAATCCAATGACTCAGTCAATCCTCACTTCCTCCCAAGGGTCCCCACCTCCACAAACCCACTTAAAACTCTACCTCACAACAGGGGTTAAATTTCTACATATGAGTTCCCAGGGTGACATACAAACCATATTCAAATCAGAGCAAAATATTTATGCATTCTTCACAAAACTTAGATGTTATGCAAAAGTAGAGATGAATCTTACTCTCGCCATTCTTTTAAAACAATGTTAAAAGGAAATAAGGATCAGAAGGTGTATTTATTTAAAAGAATGTTTTCATAAAAAGATACTTTTAGAAGCTTGGACAAGGAGCTGGAGAAATGGTTCAGCAGCTAAGAGCACTGACTGCTCTTACAAAGGACCTGGGTTCAATTCCCAGCACCCACATGGCAGCTTACAACTGTAACTCCAGTTCCAGGGGACTGACACCCGTGGTAAAACACAAATGGACATAGAATAATACATTGAAAAAAAATCCAAACCCATACCTAAATAAGAAAAAATAAGAAAACAAAAACTAACAATGCAAATTACAAAACTGTGGTAAAAATTAAATACTCAGTATCAATGATGAGAAAAAAACAAAAAATTAATAGTGGCTTCATGATAAAGTTAATACCAGCAAGAAAATCACTAATATCAATGTTTTTTTTGTTTTTTTTGTTTTTTTTTTCTGGTTTTTCGAGACAGGGTTTCTCTGTGGCTTTGGAGCCTGTCCTGGCACTAGCTCTGTAGACCAAAAAGGCACTATGAAGTAAAACGTAGTGACAATAGTGCATATCTATAATGAGGAGACGATGCGAAAGAAATTTATGATAATATATCCAACTCGGGGAAAACAGATGTCTCAAAATATTACAGCTCAACACACTGAACAAAGACACAGAGAACTTTGATGGATTTGCATGAAAATTTTGGTCGAGGCTCATCATGTGAGAGACATCTGTCACCTTATATTTCCATGTATAAGTAGACAGCCTACCTTCAAAATCTGTAAATGACACCAACATTTTTGCTTTGTATCAATTCTATTGTGAAAAAATAGTATACTGCCGGGCGGTGGTGGCGCACACCTTTAATCCCAGCACTTGGGAGGCAGAGGCAGGCGGATCTCTGTGAGTTCGAGGCCAGCCTGGTCTACAAAGGGAGTAACAGGACAGGCTCCAAAAGCTACAGAGAAACCCTGTCTCGAAAAAAAAAAAAGAAAAAATAGTATACTTATTTTAGCATCTGTAGTCTTGAGTCAATAACATTTTCCTTCAAGTGTTTAATTTTAGTATGATTTTTATTCTGTAATTTCAATTTTTTGAAATAATCCTAGATATTAACATATTATTGCCTTAACAGTTCTTCAATATTCTTGAAATTTTTTAGTTTTATAAATTTTTAACTTTGCTATCTTTCCTTCTGTATACCAATTTCTACATTCTCTGTTCTGAGTAATTTTTAATAAATCTTACCTTCCCGTTCCTTTAGTTTACATATTTATAATGTATGACAGTTCAATATTTTTTCTTAGTTGTAAGTCTACTATTAAATAAATATGCTCATTTTGCTTCAAGTAGCAAAATAAATAAAACTGATACTTAGTGAAAACTGCTAAAAAAAAAAACAAAAACCAACTTTTGGAAGCTCAAAATGACTTCACTTGAAAACTTCCACATACCCCCAAATACTATGTCCTAGTTCTAATACGATTTGAATCCCAGACAAGTCCCTTCCTAGAAAAGACCATGATAAAAGCATTCCAATTCGCAATTCGGGGCCTGTAAATCTAGTTGTCTAAAGCCTAACGTACACATTAAAACGAAGGAAAAATGTATAGATTCATTTCTCACTCCCACGATATTAGACATGAAACTTTAAAAAAAGGCTAATTGAAAAACTGGATGCAGAAATACAGAAGAAAAAAACCACAAAGTGACAAAGTATCTCTTCTAAAACCAGGAACAAGGCATTTCTATCACATATAGAAAATCCCTACAGATGATAGGAAGGAAGAGCAAAGGAGGGAGAGAGGAAGAGAGGGAACAAGAGAGAGATGGAGACAGCGATGGAAAATGACAGGAAGGGATGGAGTTGAGAAGAAGTGTGGGGGTGCAGAAGGGAGAGACAGAGTTAATTCAGCAAAGCTGAGGGATGAAAAAAAAACCCATTAAGTAAAGTCAATTGACTCTCTGTATTTGAGGAATGAACAATCTGAAAAGAAAATTAAGAAACCATCTCCTTGACGATAACATCAAAAAGACTAAAATACTTAAGAAATAGCTTTACCGAAGAAGCAAAAGGTATGTTGTACACTGAAAACTGTAATATATAAAAAAGAGAGAGATTTAAATACAACAGTAAATGGAAAGACAGGTCTTGACAGATTAAATATTGTTAAAATGTCAATATTAGCCAGAGTTAAGTATACATGAAATATGATACTTATGAAGATCTCAGCTTTTGTCAGAAAAAACAAAATCTCAAGGGACTCAAAATAACCGACATAACTATATACATCCACAGTTTAGGTTTTAATCCTCCCAAATAAATAACCAGAGCTAAATCCAGTTCCTCGGAAAGTATGTGAAAGCACGTTCTAAAGTGTTAAGTGAGTTAACATAATGTTCTAAGAGTCCTGATCCTATCGAACTAGCATTCTTTTAAGAGGAGAAACTCCAGACAGAGTGAGGCATCAGGAATGTGCACTCTTCATAAGTTCCCAGAGGCAATGTAACATGAAGATATCCAGATTGGCCACTCTAGCCATGGAGGAAGACGCCAGTAAAGACACCTGCTAAGACACCTTGATCTTCACCTACTGTTTCTGGAACCGTGAGAAGTAAATGGCTATTACCTAACCCGTCTATGCACTTTGTTCTAGCAGTCACGGCCAAGTAATACAGTAATCTCCAGAGTAACAAAACTGGAGCTGGGTACGGCAGCACAGGTCTATAACCAGCATTCAGGACACAGAGGCAGGAAGATTACACACAGATATGAGATCAGTATAGGAGACATAGTGAGTTCCAATCCACGCAGGGTTACAGTGCAAGGCCATGTCTCAAAATAAGTAAATGAGGAGCTAAACAGATGCTAAGCAATCATGAGACCTGGAGTTTGAATCCAAACACCATGTGACAGGCTGGATCTCTCAGACATCTCTAGTTCCAGCTCCAAGGGATCCAGCATGCTCTTCTGGCTCTGTGCAGACTCAGCACATACACACACACACATACACACACATGCACGCACGCATGCACACACACACACACACACACAGGCACGGCCATGTACACATACATTCATACAGACACATACTCATACAGACATATACACACATAAATAAACAAAATCAATCTTTAATAAATGAAAGGAACTAAGTTGACGATTACACACTACCTAATTTCAAAACTTATCAGGGAGCTACAGAAATCAAAAGAGAAAACACAGAACCTTATTTCTGACCTCATTAACGCCATAAAAACTAATTTGAGGTAGGCTATAGACCTAGATGTGTTAATATGATTGAGCTCCTAGGAAAAAATTTGAGAGTGCACATTCATAATTTTATGCCTGGTAATGACTTCTTAAACATGACACATAAAGTGCTAGTTGTAAAATAAAAATTTATTATGTGCTTCATTAAAATTAAAAACTGTTACCTATCAAAAGACAGTATTAACCTAGGCAGGGTGCTGTGCTTCACTTGTCTTGGCAAGGTGAAGGAAAAGGATTCTGAGTTTGAGGATGACCTGGGCTATATAGTGAGATCTTGCATCAAACAAACACACAAAACAAGTATGGCCTTGCAAAATCATAATTCTGGAAGCTAGAAAGATGGCTCAGTTGCTAAAAGCACCTCTTGTGCTTGCAGAGGACCTGGGTTTGATTTCCAGAACCGTATGCTAGCTCACAGGCAACTATGAGTAATTCTAGCTACTGGGGATCTGATATTCTCTCTAACATGCATGGCCACCAGGCACCAAGCACACACGTGGTATACAGACACTTGTTTAGGCTAAACACTCATACACATAAAATAAAATAAAAAAAAATTTCTAAAAAGAAAAACATTAACTTAAAAATGGATTTAAAGAGATTGAAAAAAGCTAGCCAGAGGCTGGAGAGAAATTAAAACAAGTATGTCTAATAAAGGGCTTGTAGAAGAAACACTGAAAATCCAGGTGTTAAAGATGGTCTTGATCCAAGTGCCTAATGAAAGAGAATATCCAGCCAATCAGTAAGAATGTGAACACACATCAGCAAGGAAATAGAGATTACAGCATTGAGAGATTGGTGTGCTTTGATTAAGAATGCCCCCACCCATAGGCTCATATATTTAAACGCTTGGTCACCAAGAAGTGGCACTATTGAAGGAATCAGGACAAGTGGACTTATTGGAGGAAGTGTGTCACTGGGATTGGGCTTGAGGTTTCAAATGCCCTTGCACAGCTCAGTCTCTTTCTCTGCCTATAGATTAGAAAATAAACTCTTAACTACTGCACCAGTTCCTGCCTGCCCACCGCTATGCTCCTCACCATGACAATAATGGACTAAACCTCTGAAACTGCAAGCCACCCTCCAATTAAATGTTTTATTTTAAGAGTTGCCTTCGTCAGGGTGTCTCTTCACAGCATTAGAACAGTGATTAAGACAGAGATCAAGCCACCTAACCAGAACAGCTGATGGCAGTGAGGACATGGAGCCTCAAGAGCTCTCCTATTGGACTGGTGGGCCTGGCGTAGTCATAGTGATTACATACATGTCTCATAGTCTCAGTGTACATACAAGAGAAGAGTGTTCTCACATCTACCAGCAGACAAGGTGAGAATGTTCGATATGGAAGGACAGTAGTTCTGGGGGTCATTTAATGGAACGCTGCACAGTAAATCACCCAAAGTTGAACATAAGTAATTGAAGATAAAAGTAGAACAAAAAGAAGTTTTACCTATAAAATACACAAATACTAGGTAAAGTAACAGATGGAAATGAAAGTTAAGATGGTGCTTATTTTGGGAAAACTCACTGGCTAGAAGGAAACATAGTGAACTTTCGGGTGGCAATTGGATCTTTACTTGTTCTGTCATGGCAAGATGCATACATAACATTCATGCATTTTACTGTTTTACATGCCACAAAAGAAGCAATTTTAAATATAGCTCCAAGGCAATTATTTTTCATACTGAATAAATTATAGTACGTAAGCATGCTTATGAACATGTCAAACCCTCAGGAAATGAACCTTCTAACATAACCATTTTAATATAAAAAGTACAGATATGCATACTTAGAATACATGCTAATTGTTCTTGTCACAGCTGAATTATTTGCAGAGGTGCATCTGAATGTTGGCTACACTAGTATGGATTCTCCAAAGAATTGGGAAACAGAGATAACATAGATACAGAAGAAATTTATTAAAAGGAGCTAGTTCATTGATTATGAAGGCTAAGAAGTCCCAGTCAAGGCCAGAAGAAAACTATAACTCAAACCAGGCAGAGAGATTCAATTCTCCCCTCCCAACCTCTCATTCAATTCAGATCTTGGTGGATGTACAACGCTAAGGCACACATGGAGGACAAGTCTTTCGAGTCTACTGATCAATGCTCGTGTCATCTGGACATTCCTCAGACATCCACCCATGTCAACTCGACACTTTCATCGCCTCAAACTACACTTAATCTCCAAATAATGTCAGGAAGACTAACGAACATACTGCCTTCCTAACATGACACATCCATCATGCACAGAACGGGAAATGCACTCATCTCTCTTCCCAAAGCAGTGGTAAAGGCTTTGAGTTATGTTAAATCTTGATAAACTTAAAATCTGACACAAAAAACAATATCTTTACACTGTGATATAAATTTGGTGCCCTGTATTAACGGAATAAGAAGAAAACAAAGATATGTGACATAAATGTCAAACATTTACAACAAAATGAGGTCATATCCACTAACAGTTCTCATTTCTGTAACTGGTTCCATGGCTGTTGCTGATATTTTCCACTCCTGTCTTTGCTGAAGGGTACAGACACTAGCACTTACCTACGAATTCGCTATTGATCATAATCATGGGACAAAGTAAAGTGATTACAGGCATACTCCTTCCTCCGTAAGGTAAAATCTGATGCCCGCTTGGCAATCTGGACAGCCAAAACAACAGCACATTTTTGCTTATCAATTCAAAGGCAGGAGGAGCCCAAAATCACCAGGGAGAAGTGTCATTCTATTAAAATGGCAACATTCCTCCCTGTGGGAGGAAAACATCTGGGCCAGTCAAACAATCGAGGAGAGCACAGGAGCAATAATTGTGGGTCATGAGGGTAATAAGTTAGCAAGTGGTGCCAGACTCATTTGGAGAGCAGAGCCACAAACTAAAGACCTTTCTCCGTCTTCAGGTATAATGTGATTTGTCTCATTAGGCTCTAGGCTTACTGAAGACATTCACTTGTCCATCGTTCCACGATTCCCCTCTGAAACAGAGCTTCATGTCCTGTGTCTATCCCACCATTGTCTCCTGGAAGTACACACTGACTCTCATTTCAGTTCTGCCAGTGAAAATTTGATCTGTGATATATCCCACCTCAGACCTAACGTGGACAATATCCAGATGAATATCTGATTCTGAAACTGAGACAGAAATGAAGACTTCTGAAGGTTAGGAGAGGGAATTGAATATGATTTATATTTGTGAAGGATGTGGGTTATGGGAAAATGCTTTGGACTATCTGTGCTGCCCTCAAAATCCCTATATTGAAACTACAGGCTTCCCTGTGCTGCTGCTTGGACGTGCTGCATCTGGGGGCATAATGACGTCATCAGACTGGAACACTAATGTGTTAGCTATGGTTTCTATTGCTATGAAGAGACACCCTGACCATGGCAACTCACAAAGGAAAGCACTTATTAGGGCTGCCTTACAGTTCAGAGGTTTAGTTCATTGTCATCACTCAGAAACATGGTGAGACACAAGCAGACATGGTGCTGGAAAAGCAGCTAAGATCCAGATCGGCAAACGGCAGGGAAAGAGTGAGACACTGGGCCTGCTTTGAGTATCAAAGCCCAACCCCACACTTCCTCCAACAAGGCCACAGCTCCTAATACTGCCTTTCCCTATTGGTTTATGGGAGCCAGCTTTTTTATCCAATCCACCAGACTCTAAGAAGAGACTTGAAATGTTCTTCCCACAAAGTGAGAACACAGCAAGATGGAAGGGTCTACAAGCCAGGAAAAGGACCTCACCACAGAATCCAAACATGTTCACACCCTCATCTTGGACATCAAGCTTTTAGCAAAATTGTTAGTAATTCCATGATCTCTGGTTTATTTGCCATAGCAAAACCAATTAGGTAATTATAGTCTTGATCATGAAACTGACATAAAAACTAACATTTCTATTTGGGACCCATCCCATAATGGATTAGTACTTAAAAGCAAGACTGTGTTCTAAGGATGTTGTTTTCCTGTTGGCTTAGCAGCTCCAACTGAATTTACTGCTGGCATCTGTGGCCCCTCCGCCTCCCACAGTCAGTGCCCACCACTCAGGCTGCGGCTTGATGAGATTTCCAGTCCCATGGACACTCGTTCTGCCGCTGCTGCAAAATGTAGTTTTTAACTAAGTCTCTATCACTCTGTTTACCAATAAAGACTCAGGAGTCAGACGCTGGGGTGAAAACCTGGTAGGTAGCTCAGAGAGGCAGAGGAGCAACCAGCTGAACTTCCTTTTTGACTAGTACCCAGCAAGAGAGTCTCTCTTTAGCCATCCCAAACCAAAAAGACCATGAAACTCCAAGTCCCTCCCTACTCCTTCCTGTGCTCTTCTGTGGTCTCTATAGCTAATTCCTGTCAACTTGCTATTCCTGTGGATTTGTTTCTGGCTCTACCTCAATTCAAGGCTGATTTTAACAACACAGGCACAGGTTTCACAGTGTGATCAAATATCCCACAAGAAAGGGAAGACCAGGTAAGACCAAAGTTCAGGAATTATCCTTTGGTCATCTGTTTATGACATTACCAAATCATCTGCCTTTCCCTCTCACACGTAATAGCCAGAGTATACATTCCGTGACCTCCTTTTCTGATAGGGATGACTACAGTGAGTCCTAGTTAAGGAACTATAGGTAGAAAAGACCCAAGTCCGAAAGATAACACCCTCTCAAATGAGACGCTGTCTGTTCTCTAAGAAAGGTCCTATTCGGGAGGAGAGGCACAAAACTAGTGAGGGGAGCTTCAGGGTTGTATATAACACATATGGCAGATTATTAATTCACTGAGAAATTATGTTAAGGCACCATGATGCTGCATTATTACAGCAGACTGCTTAGGGCCAATGTGAAAGGCAAGAGCAACAACAAAGACATCAGAAAAAGAACTTTCACTAAGCAATGAAAATAAGTCATAGTTCATTACTGGTTTAACATTTTGATTCTGTTGTAAAAAAAAAAAAGAATGGGCATTGTTAACAAAATACCACTCAGTACTGGAGTTCACACTTTCTTATGCAATGTGTTGCAGGCTGGGTTGGAACTCATGATTACTAGTTCTAAAAACAATCTGCTCTTGAGAATACATTGCCTCAAGTCAACGGTCTATGTTTGCCAGGCTAGAGAATGAACACAATGGTTATAAAATGGAAGCTTTTATTAGTTGGGTTTCTTACTGTTCAGACAACTTTCTCTCTACCTTTTAAAGATACCTGCATCTCTGACAAAGGTCTTCAGCATCTTCTCACACCAGATGGCAGCAGCAGATAATGGATTACCCCAGATGGCAGAAGCAGATGATGGGATAAAACACACACATACATGCTCTCTATCACTTTATAAATAGGACACAAGCAGAAGGTCAATCTGTGTCTTGATCAGCATGAAGCAAAAGTTAACTTTGATGAAACTGAGGTAATATGTAGAATTAATGCTAAACACCCAAGGCTATGAAGGGGTAGTGGATGGTCACTTGCTACAGAAACAGTAAGAACCTCTTAATACTGAAGAGTCTTATAAGTTCACAGCCAGCGTATACTTCTCCACCTCCTCCATCTCCAGTGAGAAGAGACTTGACCAAAGGCTGCTAAGTCCACAGAGCTGGGGCTTGACCTGACTAGAGTGACAAGGAATGAAAAAAGGGCAGACACACAGAGAAGGGATCATAGGGTGGGCTATACTTGCTCTGGGGGAGCAGCAGCAACTATAACATAATCTAGACCCTCAGCACGTTTATCATGTATAACAGACAGAGGGGATGGCTAGGAAGGCTTTAGCATTAACTTTTGCTTCACCCTGGGGGAAGGCTTTGCTACTCTCATGGGTCTGAGACACTGGGATCCCTGACATGGCGGTGCCCATGTTAAACAATACACATTCGCTGGGAATACTTCTTCCAATCTTGATATATTCGCTCAAGGATCCCTTGACTTCCACAAAAGGTTGCCTGGAACTTTGTGCTCCATCAAGGTGGGTACACAATAAGGGTTGACATAACCTATAGAGACTAAATCAGTGCACACTGTACATGTACATGTATATCGATGGATGTCCCACATCCTATTACTCCTCTTAGCTAGGAGATCAATGGCTAATAAAAAACATAATTGAGCAGTGGAGATCTTCTGATTCCTGCTTCATTTCTGCCTAAGATGAAATTGGAACAACGATTGCAGTCAAGATTATAGTACTGACAAATCATGAACAATTACAAATTTTTCTTCAGAAGTTTACTATGGGTATACAAAAATACCTGTTGGGCTTATCATTACTTGCAGTTCAGTAAAGACAAGAGAATTTGATCAATCCGCACGAATGCATCAATATAGATGTTAATACCACCACAGAAAAATAAGCGACGGAAAATTTGAATTGCAAAAACATTAAGTAGTTACAAATACACCATTTCTTGTATAAAAAAAAATAGAAACCTTATCCCTCTGTATTTTGGGGCTTGTTCCCGGAACCGCTCTCCCTCAAAAGGTCCCAGATACTCAAATCACTCACAGATGGCACAGTATTTGCATACAGCCTCGTTAGTGACTCCCACTTTGAGCACCTCCTATCTCATGCTCTGTCAACAGGACATTTGCAATAGATGCACTGTACTATTTAGGGGACGATGAGAGAAGGTCTGCACCGCTCAGAACAAATATTTATTTAAATTATATCCTATTCATAGTTGGCTGAATCTAGATGAAGAACAAGTACCTAGAAAAAGAAGGCTGACTACATTAAAATTAAGTAAAAGCAGGTATGGTAGTGCACACCTACAATCTCACTCCTCCAGTAACTGATGCAGGAGGACCGTAAGTTCTTGGCCAGTCTGTAGGCATGTAGGATACGCTCTGTTCTAGGCTCTGTTTCCTTCTTCCATTTTTATGTTCTCAACCAACGTTGGTTGGGGTGTTATGAATTCAATTCATGAAACACACAGGTCAGAATTCGCATTATTCCTCCAGAATGAGCCCAATCAGCATCAAGACATATCTTCCCATTTACATCCACCATTTATATAAATAAACTGAACATGATTATGCTTCTATGGATATGCAAAACAGCACCAAGCTGGAAATCAGCTAATCGCCTATTAATCATCTGAAATATTAAACACATTTACTTTAGCATTTGATTCTAGTAGTTTAATGCAAAAGTACTCATACAAAGACCATCTTTCTAACATTTAAGTTAAAAACTAGGTCACTGAGTTATGTACATACAGATAAACAGTTGGCAATATGGCTCACCTGTAAAGAACTCGTCACTAAATCAGACAACCTGAGTTTGACACCCTGGGCCTACAGGGTGGAAGGAAAGAATCAACTCCTAAAGTTTCTCTGACTCATGCCACCTCAAAACAAAATAAAATGCAATAAAGTATATACAGTATTATAACTCTTGTTAGATGGCATGGTTTAAAGATTTACTTTCATGGAATAAAAAAAAAAAGATTGTATTTCCCTAAATATTACCAACTATGCTACAAAATAAAACTCAGGGCAACTAAAGATGTGTATATAGTCTGATGAAATTATACATAGCAACCTCCCACAGAACCAAAGGTGGCACTAAGTACAAGAGCTTCACCATTAGAAAAGACATTTTCTAATCTCTCATCCCAGAGATGGCATTAACTCAGCAGAAATTCAAAACCTCAGAAATTTGTCAATCTCAGTTGTCAAATCTCTTTAATAAGAAAAATGAAGTGCTGACCTCCATCTAAGACTGAATTACCTGTTAACAGGTTACAATTCTATGAAAAATACAGAAATTTCAGCCAGCAACCATAAATCATAAATGAGAAAAATGGGGGTAAACGGAATGCATTATTCATATCCTATACATGAGAATCAAATTTTAATTCCAACAAATACAAAGGATGCAGAAAGTTAACACGCATCCCTTTCCAGGTGATAACAACCTTCCCCACTTAGGCCAGTGTATCTGAGCACTGAGTGCAGTACCCAGACTGTCACTCAACACTGAAATCTTCCATAGCAGGCAGAGGAGGCAGGAGGAGCAGGTACCCAAGGTCATCCTTAGCTACACGCAGAACTCAAGGTGAACCTGAACTACATGACATAACACACTGGCTCAAGAAAAAACAAAACCCAATTTAAAAAGTAGAAGCTCCATTTTCTCCAATTGCATGGATCTTTTAGAATCCCTCCTTCCTGTTGTTTGAAAGTTTGTTTAAATTAGTAATACCCATTGAACGGCAAGAGAATTGCCTCTTGTTTCTGACGGAGAGGTAGAGAAGGAACAACAGTGATGTTCTCATCATGAGCAGAGCAGCAACACAGAAAAACTAACCTCACACACTGAAGGATCTCGGAAAAGCAAGACTGGTAATAGAAAAAGAAACATTCACTGCTCTTCAGCTACTGTAGTTTTCCAATACTTGGCTGAAAAGCAGACAGACAGAATGTGCAAACAGCAATCTCCTGGCCGTTTGCCTTGTTTCCCTGCCAGAAAGACATGCAATAAAGGCTTGAACAGAAATGTCAGTTGTATTATCGCAAACCAAAACGAGTATTTCTCTAGCCACACACCATGACTACAAAGAGTAGTGTGGTGCTGAGGGGTCGGTCTGGAATACGGCTCAGGATGCCCACAGTGATGTCACCGTCTCTGTGGCCAACATCGAAGGGAAGTTGCTTGCCTCTTTTAGTACTTTCTTGACTATGTGCTGTTGAGTTTGATTGGATTCAAACTGGAGACTTCTATCGCTGAATTGTGTGATATTTTTTCCCCAGCACCGTATTTCACAGAAAATGAACCTGGTAAGACTGGGTTCTGACAGCTAATGACAACTAATGATGTTTCTGTATCAGAATTGTTTCCCACTGGGATGGAATATAAAGGCCAGTACTTTAGCATGGAGCAAAAAGCACTTTCAGTGAGGCACAAAGCATAAGTCAACATAGGGCTAATCTTGGAGACTCCAGAGAGAATGTGAGTCTCACATGCGAGCTTTCTGTGTATTCAATGAAGAGCAGGCATGTGGGACCCTCGGGCACACCAAAACAACCATCAAAAAAGTTAACTCACAGCCATGGATGTGACTTAGTTGGGAGAATACTTGCTCAGTGTTCAAAGCCCTGAGTCTGCGTCTCAACACTATATAAACTGGACCTAGTGCTATGCATCTGTCATTTCAGCAACTGGGAGGTGGAGAAAGAACAGGAGTTCAAGGTTATCTCAGGTATATAGCAATCTGGAACTCAACCTGAGACACATGAGATCCTTGCATGAGTAGAAAAGAAGAAAAGGTGGAAAAGCAAAAAGAAAAAAATAAAAGAAAGTTGAATTGAAATATAAACCATTGAGAAGCTATGGAAAATAACACCAATAGGGTAAAAGTGATATGGCAAAATTATGCGATTTACACACAGGTTCCTACAGTATTCCCATTCTTAAAAACCATTCTGTGAGATCTTTTCAACCCTTATAACTTTTAAAACTGTGTTTATGAAACTTCAACTCAGAAATCCCACAGACATAACCGCTTTAATCAGTACAGTTGAGCCAACAGTACATCTGATAATTTATTTATGCCTGATTCACCTTGAAAAGACACCACTACAAAAACTTTATTAAAATAGAGCTAAAAATGCTCTTAGAATGTACTACATTTATTTATTTGTGTGTATATATAGGTGAAGGTGGAGGCACATATGGACCAGGGGAACACTTAGGAGACTTTCCTCTATCCACCCTAAGGGCGCTAGGTTTACAACTCACAAACTAACAGACTTGGAGGCAAGCACCATTAACCCATGGAGCCATCTTACCAGCTCCGAAAATGCTTTTTCACAATGTAAAAGTAAACCATCGGCACAAAACCAAGCTCCTATTTATTTCATTAAATACAAGCCTGAAATGTTAAGTAGACAGAGCAATCTCTAAGAAATTATAGTTTCAACTTCCAAAATATCGTATTGGTGCTTTGACAAGTCAAACAAGGTTTTAAAGGATTTTTTTTTTAATTCTTGATGAGGAGGGGGTGACAATTTAGGAATATAAAATAAGTAAATCCCAAAACTCACAAGCATATTTGGATGTTCTGAATCCCTAAGGCAGCTGTAAACAGTTCTTGTCTCTGAGAGTTCGTAGCTTAAAGGAATGTGAGTATCACATCTGGACCGGCTTGTATGGGAAGCCCCCGCAAGGCTACACAGTCGTTTCATGCTTCCATAGTCCAGTCCTCACATTACCAGTACTGTCAGTAGCTAGCAAGGGCCCCTCCTGCGCATTGCTCTTAACTGGTCCATTCTGCACGGCTAAGTTCAGCCCGTAAGATTTCTGCTGACTTTCAAGGTCAGCTGCAGTTGGCTTCCTCGGTGTCTCCTTCTTACTACTAGTTGAAACAGGCTTTTCAACATTCCAGCTGCTTTTGGGAAGTGTGCTACAAGCATCACTGCTGTCTTGTTGGGGTGGGTTGTACTGTCTCTCTCTATAGGCTAAATAAGCCCTCCGACTCCTCGAGTGTCCTTCATTGTTTCCTGACCGGCTCTTAGGCAAGCCATTCTGCATGCTTCCTTCCACGCTCGTTGGGACGTCGTAGGCGTACTCTCGCAGGACTGTGAGTCTGCTGGCCCGGTGTCCTTTACTTCGGTTTTTATGGTGGCGGTTTGGGTGCATGTTTGTTCGAAACTGCACGTCTAAAGGAGCCACGTGCATTTTAATGTCGTTATCCATCGAGTGTTCTGTCAGACTGTTATCCAGCTGGGGTGCGGCATTCACAGGTAAGGTGTTGCTGTGGTACTGCGCTGCAGCAGCCTGCAAGTTCGTCAGCTTGCAGCCCTGGGAAGAGTTTTTGAAGCTGGATGCACTTTTGTTGGTGCATGAAGACTCTGCACTGCTATTGGTGCACTTGGGTGCCTCTCCATTAGGACCGCTCGAGTTGGGGGGTTGAACGTTGACTTGCACTGAGTATGAGCTCCGCCCTGGGCAGCACATCATGATCCAGGCAAGTCTCACGTCCTCCCTGTTGACACAATGATGCACCGTGATGAAGGCACTGAAGCTTAAGCACGCGGCTCCGAAAAAGAAGCTGAAAACCAAGTCCAAAGGGTAATACAAAGAAACAGCCATGGCCCCAAACATCCACAAGGCCACATACAAGAGCAAAGTAAGGCTGGCTCCCAAAAGCTGAGACTGAAAACTGTGCTCATTTTCCAACGTGGATGTCGAGATGAGAGACAAAGACATGGAGTCCTGATGATTTATTTCACCATTCTCGTTGGCTGCCAATCTCTGCTGCTCCTCTGTGGGCTCCTTGAGCTCATATTTGCGCTCAGGGTGTCTTTTTAACTGAATAAATATGCTGAGAAAGTACATACAGTTTACAAAAGTAATGAAACTGGCAGGTCCATAGAAGGCTCCCAAGGACGGTTCCCAGGCCATCCAGCAACTAGGAGAGAACATGGGGAATGAGTTTAGACACTCTGTGTTTCAAAGCACTTAGGAGCCTGCAAACTGCTCCAGAAGCAGTGGGCTCGGCATACAGAGAACACAGTACTACACAGTACTCACTAGGGTGCACCGGGCCGGCTGCCGTAGTTCTTGATGTTCGCTGCTGCAGTAATGCCACACACTATGATGGGGATCCCGCCACCAATCAGGTAGAACCTAGGAGGGACAGTGGCTCGTTATCCTGTCTATAAGACACACAGACTTAGTACGACATCAAAACACTTCACAGGTCATCTGTGGAGGCTAATTACTCTCATTCCAGGAACACACTGGGACAACTTTTAGTAACTGCTTTTTTAAATGACCCCCCCCCCTTTAACATTTTTGTTCTGCCATGCTTTTTTGTTGACTTGTTTCTTTTGCGGAAAGGCTCTGAGCTGAAGAAAGCTGGTCAGCTGCTGCCCCCCTGTGGCCACGCAGAAGAACACTTGGGTCTAGGTAAGGCTTTAGCTGGTAGTATTTTTATGGAAAGAGGCTTCCACTAAATTCAGTTGCTGAAGCAAAAATGTCAGTCTATGACACGGCAACTTTTAGAGTCACACACATAAAATATGGTGATGTGTTAGAGCTTGGTTCATGCTCAACCAAGACCTCTACCACAAACTGAGAACAGGGAGGGCATCAGGACCCCAGAAGCTTCCAGAGTACAAAAACCTGTCTCTTTCCCCATGAAGCAAACAGTTGAAAATAAAAACAAGAAAAGGTGGAGAGAACACTCTGTTGATAAAGAGTCTGTCTGCTAAGTAGGAGAGCCTACATTTGATCCCTGGCACGCATGTAAAAGCTGGGCATGGTGGAACACACTTCTAATTTCCATGGTGTTGATCTGGAAGCAGAGAACCCTTGGTATCCTGGCCAGTTAGTCTAGCCTTATTCCTGAGGATGACACTCACAGCTGTCCTCTGGCCTCTACACACACCGACACGCACACACAAACATATAAACACAATCATAAATTAGCTTCGTTTAAGGAACTGTGGTAGACAAGGCACTGATAATCCTGCCAAGGAAAGCTTTGTTTGTAGCTAGGGCATCTGAATTCTCCGACCCCCTAAAAAGGCATTGCTGTCCCTGGTCGAGATTACTCAGGACAGCCAGAAGCCTGTATTACCCGTTCCTGAAAAGCTGCTCTAAATCATGAGTGGCCCACGTGAAAAGCTTGTCTGAAACATTTTCTTCATTATACTCAGTTACAAGTATCTCTAATATGACACCAGTTTGCTGAAGTCACCAGCTGCCCTGGAAGTCTGGAACTACGCCTTCCACGTTTCATTTACAGTGAATGCCAAGAACTGTGGCCCTCCTATTCCTGCCACACCAATTCCCACTGGCTTTCCTGGAAAACAGTCTTCCTTTTGCATTTGCTTTGCCTCACTACCCCTCCTGTAATGTCCTGTTAACAGTCCCTCATGTGCAGCTATGGGTCTTCAGGTCTTCTTCACTGTCTCTTCCGCTCTGCTTATACACATGTTCAAGTGTCTCCATCTTCTGACTTTTCCTGCCTGAACTACTTTCTACTGTCTCTCTGTCATACCCATGGACGCACATACCATCACCTACCTCATTTCCCGCTTATAGTGATGCACCAACTGCCCTTCATGCAGCAGCACTGTGATGCACCAGCTGCCCCTGCATGTAGCAGCACCGCAATGCACCAACTGCCCTGCATGTAGCAGCACTGTTAAACCAGCTGACCCTCCGTGCAGCAGCACAGTGATGTACCAGCTGCCCCTGAAATCAACAACACTGTGATGCACCGGTTGTCCCTGAATGCAGCAGCACCATGGTGCACCAGCTGCCCCTGAATACAGCCGCACTGCTAGGTGCCTTAACTAAGCCCAAGACTCAGAGCCAGGGGAGCAAGCAGCAGCCTTCCATGCAGGAAGCAGAGGGAATGCTTGTTGGCCATTGCAGGGGCAGGGTGTCCTAGGGTTTGGATCTCATGGTGCTTTTCCTTAAAGCTTCATGCTTTTCTTAGAACCCAGAGGAAGACCGGCACAGGATGGGATATGCCAGACTCTCACTCAGCCAAGTCAACCTTCTTCACACAATGACAGGTACCTGTCCTCATCCTTTGGTGACTCTGCAGGCTTACTGAGCAAACTGATGAGCTCTGGAGTTATCTCCTCTGCCTGGTGTTTTCTTCCATTTCTTCCCCCAGCCCACCCAGTGAAAACAGATGTGGCCCAGGATCACTACACTTCTAACTCCTCCCTAGACCTTGTTCACTATCAGGGCTTCGGTGCCAGCAGCACATAGAGCTGAACTGGGTTGAGCACTGGTAAGCCTCCCTTGTGCTTACCCCCATACCCACCACAGCTACTTTTCCTGCAGCATTTGCAGCTGAAGGAAACGGCACCTGCAGAGAAGGCCAACTCACTGGAGCCATACAGACTCCTTCACTTTTCTGACCCCCACACTCTTCAGCCCGAGCTCATCGCCAGTCCCATAGAAGCTGCCTCACACACCTGGCTCACACTGCCTGGCTTCAGCCCTCTCAGGGCCAACCCCAGTGACTCACTGACATTCCTATTTTCAAGCATCCCAATTTATACTCCACACTCATGCCACACTGTCGTAAAATGACACCGTAAGGCCACCTCCTGAGTTAAAGATTTCCTGCAGCCGTCCATATTTGAAAGGACTTATTCACCATGAAGCTCTTTGCTCTGCATTGCAACAATCCATTCCTGGAAGAGGCAGGCATCAGATGCACGACATCCTCAAGAATATACAAAACTCATAAAGTTTACACAACTTACACAGCTCAGGGGTAAGTTCCCTGAGGTACGACAGGCAGTAAGGGCTCCCTAAAGCAGAGCGAACTCTCCAATAAGTAGCCGCCTGCCTGTTCCACATGAATTCAATCACGTAGTTTCCTATGCTGGGGTGGGACAGTTGTGACACTGCTGTCCAAGTCACCCATGCTCATGTAGGTGAATCTAACAAATGCACTAGTTCCCCCAGGATGGACTTAAATCATTTATTTGGTTTCTTACTAACTTCTATCTGATGTAATTTAAAAAAAAAAAAAAAAGACTCTCTAGGAAAATTAATCTCAAAGCCCTCTACCAGACTATTACCACCCGAATTCCTGCTCCTGCAGGCCACAGACCCTAGGCTCGGCAATCTACAGGTCTCGGCTTCCTCTGTTATTTACAGGGGACCTCTACCACTATCTTAACCCCAAAGCCAGGCTCATGCCAATGGCCCGGCATGTGCCCTCCTCCCACACGAGTGGCTTTTCTCTGTATGTGCAATTCTCTACTTTCAAGAGGCCTGAGCAGGTATTCCACAGTCCACAGCCAGCTCTGCAGACTCAGGGGCAGGGGGTGTTGTCAGCCTTCTGTGAACCCACTCACCGCTAACGGTTTTGCTCATCTAGAACCATCAATCCACTCACAACTCTTCTTATTATAACGGGCAGGAAGGATCTATAACTCCAAACTTATTTTGTCTTTTGTAGGAAGAAGAAATTAATTCTTGAGATTAAGATCAATGACACATGACCTCAAAAAAATTCAAAAAGCTAATATTCCATAGAGCTGACAATAGAGCTAATCCCACCTCCATGCTTGCAAGCAACCCACAGTGGAGACATAGATGCTGATAACAATCACGGCCAGTCAGTCCGGCTTACAAGTCCTTCCTTTGACCCCTAAAAGCCACACCAATGTTTCTTGATGTTACAACTTATGATTGTGCTTCAACTAAAGCAAACACAATACTTAGTGAACACTTGAGATACAACAAAGGTTCAGGATACCTGAGCATTGGTCGTGGAGGAGCGGGTGGCTCATCAGGATCCTGGCATCTCTTAGCTTTCTTAGTGACTTGCTTATAGATGTTTCTAGCAGTGACTCCAACCCACAACACCGTGGCAAGGGTAGAATAATGAAGAATGATCCCAACCTATAAGGAAGATTGGACGACATATGAAAATTAAAAGAACTGTTTTCTCAAGTCTGATTAAAAAGCATATGAAGGTATATTGTAATTGACTCCTTTTCATGCTCATGAAGAAATTAAGGCTGTTAACAGATAATGCAATTTATCAGTTCATCTTCTAACCATTACAGAAAGAAGGAGCAGAGAAGATGAAGGCAACAGGAACATAATAGCACATAGTACGTTCTTGAGAAAGATACTTGGGCTCTGATTGGGAGCCAGGAATTCACCAACAAACAGCACGGGAGACCCAATGGGCACAAAACCAAGGGCACAGTAGGCACCTGACAGTGTAACTGCAGTGCAGCACATGACACAGATTAAACTCATTTGCTAGTGATGACAGGAAGTATGCTGATCACATGACCTGTTGCATCACCTGGCTGAGGATGAAATTCTACATCATGATGAAAGGGGACACAAGGCTTGCAACTTTTTTTTTTTTTAAGAAAAAAAAAACACTCTATATCACCAGAGCAAGGACATAGAACGTTGTTGTTGGTTTTTTTTTGTTTGTTTGTTTGTTTTTTTTTATGGGATGGGAGTAGAGTGTCAGACTAAGACTCAATCTGTAACCCAGAGTGGCCGATAACTCACTATGTAACCGATATTGGTCTTGAACTTACAGCAATCCTCCTGGCTCAGCTTCCAGAGTGCTAGATTTATAAGCATGACATCATGGCTAGCTTTTTTAACTAATGACTTGTTATCTTTTCCAATGGTTGTTGTTCTTGCTTCTTTGCTTCTTTTGGATGTCAAGATCCCTAGACTAACTTCAATATCACTGTGTGGTGGAGGATGACTCTGAACTCCTACAACCCCCTCGACCTCCTGGGTTCCGAAGTACAGGGTGTTTGTTTCACCACATATGGTTTTGCGTAGTGCCGAGGACTGAATCCCGGGACAGTACTTTCCTTCCCACAGTTACTACAGGTAAAGTTGTAGAACTGGAAAACATGAAGAAAAATCTAAACCACACTGACACTGCCAAACCCAGGTCAGCAACAAAAGAACAAGAGCTGATCTGCAGCTCAGGCCCAGGAGCACAAAAGTCCAAATGGCTCCTAACCAGGAGACTCTCTGCCCAGAATAAACCCTGCAGACTGGAGGTGCCAGGACAGGGCATCCCGATGAGCTGAACTAGAAAAGTCAGAAGTCATGGAGATCTCCGAGGGACAGAAATAGCTCCTTGGTTACCATCAGTTTTGCTGACTTGTTAGGAAAGCCAAGTTCATAGATTAAAAATGACATACCCCTTTGTGCCGTCCGAAAAATAGCGTAAGTAAATTTGCCGCATAGAACCCAGTATATTCAAGAGGAATCACTGAGCTTTTACTCAAAATAATAGGGTTTTTTACTGCTGGAAAGCAGAACTGTTAAATACGGTAAGTGGTAAACATTTCAAAACAGGGCAAGGCAGAAACTTCTAAGGAGAAAAAAAAGAGTTAGTATCTGTTTTCTATAGCATTTCCAAATTTCTACAAAAGTGTTCATTCTTCAGAATACCTTACATTAAAACGATTATGAAAATAGAAGTGTTCAGCAAGTCACATAACAAATCATCAATCCACAAGAACCAGGAAAAGAGAACTGAGATCCAGGAGAGAAGCTCCCTGGTTGTGTGGTACTTTTCATCCAACACTTGGGCAGTGCATAAAGTACAACCCAACTACATCGGAGAGCTGGAAATTTTCTAAACAGCTTAGAAAGAATTAATCCATGGGGCAGGTAAAGGGCTCATTAAAAGTAACATGTCATTACTGAAGAAAGTTACCTTGGACCAGAGAGAAACACTACTGTGAAAGTTTGAGGACCAGAGTTTAGATCTCCAGAACCCAAAAGAAAGCTGGGTGGGCATGGCAGTCACCTGTGCTCCCAGCACTCAGGAGATAGGGGATCCCTAGAACAAGCGAGTTAGATGGACCAAGGAGCCATGACAGCGAGCTTCAGGCTCTGAGAGAGACCCTATCTTAATAATAATAAGAAGAAGAAGATGAAGAAGAAGAGGAGGAGGAGGAGGAGGAGGAGGAAGAGGAAGAAGAAGAGAAGAGGAAGAAGAGGAAGAAGAGGAAGAGGAAGAAGA